>NW_020837974.1:0-212399 GCF_003676395.1 Aethalodelphis obliquidens | reverse complement strand
GGCCAGGTGCTCTGCTAGGGCTGTTGTGAACGTGTGTTCCCAGCTCCACGGCCAGGTGCTCTGCTCGGGCTGCAGGATCCTCGATGGGTGCTTGTTCTGCTGCAGATGAAAGGGGTGCCTGTGAGCAGAGCTAGGGCTAGACTGAAGGTCCCTGTCCCTGGCTCCACCTCTGGCCCTGCCTGGCTGGACTCCCCAGGCACCTGTAGCCGGTGGGCGCTGAGTGGAGCCCCTTCCCCCACTGGGTCGGCCAGACCCCCAGCACCCAGCCCTCTTGAGTTGGTGGCTTGTCCCTAGAGGCCACTGAGGGTGCACATGCAGGAGGAGGGGGCCCTCAGGAGGTGGGGGCATCTGAGACACCGCCCCCCCGCCCCCCTGCCTCCTGGCACTGGGGTGAAGGCGGCTGTCCCTGCTCTGTGTTGGCTGCAGGGGTTGTGTGAGCCCCCGGGGTGTTGGGGGTTTTTCAGCCCTTCGCCCCCAGGGTGGGCTCCCCACAGCCCCCTTCCCCAGGGTCTCCCCTCCTGGCCCTCAAGCCCCTGCTCATCTCTGGGCCAGTCAGGTGCACCTGTTGGGGGCTGGGGTCTTTCTGCCTCTGCTGGACCGGGGGCTGTGTGACAGGCCCTGTTGGAGGAAGCTGTGGGCCATGGGGATGCTCCTGCCTGGGCCCCTGGGAGCTGCCGCAGCCCTGGGGCTTCCAGAACATTCACCGGGCTCTTGCCTCTGCAGAGGAAGCCATCCCCGCAGTCTGCAAGACCAGAACGGTCATTTATGAGATACCTCGGAGCCAGGTGGACCCCACGTCTGCCAACTTTCTGATCTGGCCCCCGTGCGTGGAGGTGAAGCGCTGTACCGGCTGCTGCAACACCAGCAGTGTCAAGTGCCAACCGTCCCGCGTCCACCACCGGAGTGTCAAGGTGAGCTCGGCGTGCCCCGGCCCCAGGGGTAGCCCCACCCAGCTGGGCAGCCGGCGTGCTGCTGAGCCGGAGGACGCTCCCGTTTCTCTGACAGGCGCACCGAGGCCGGGGGTGGAGCCGGGGCTTGGGTCATGGTCGGTCACGCGAAGCAAGTTTGGATCTCGTGTCGCAGTTGTTTGCCTCACTGACGGGTCTCGCGAGGTGTCCGGCGACTTAGCTGGGAGCTGCCTGACGTCTCCTCCAGGCCCTGGAGAGGCCTCACGAGCACTTCAGTGTGGGCTATGGTGCACGGCAAGGGGCTGGTGGGCCCCTCAGGGCCTCACCCTGCTGGAGACAGGAAGGGAACGCTGGGGTGGGACCTGGTGGGGGGGGAGGCTGGGGGTCGGGTGGGCTCAGGCGAGGGGCCAGGCGCTCTGCCTGCCATGCTGGACCTCCGTCCCTGTGTGAAATCTGGGAGGGCGCCCCCGTTCCACTGGACGTGTGTGTCAGTGGAGTGCTAGCCAGAAGGGTCCTTCTGGGGGTGCTGAGGTGCTGGGGGTCAGGCCGCACCCCTGTTGCGGGGGGTGTACTCTTACTTGGAGACCCACAGGCCCCATGGCTTGGGTTGGATGTCCTCGCCGCCCTCCTGGGGCCCCTGGGAGCCAGCACATGGCCAGTGCTTGCCATGAAGCCCTCTCCCAGGCAGGGGGCTGGCTGTGATGACCTCTGAGGGCAGCACCGGGGGCATGCACAGAGGTCAGGCTCACATGACACGTCCAGGAGCTCCTCCGCTGAGTCCTGGGGAAGATTCTGCTTCCTCGGGTCACTGGGCAGCCAGACTGGGGCCTGGCTTTTGGCCCGGTGGCTGGAAGCCTTTCCCGGCCTTGGCCTGCTCCCCTCCGGCTGCACTTGCCTCTCGTGTGGAATGGGTCTGAGGCGCTGGGACTCAGGCTCTGGGACTGTGGAACTCCCATGGGGGCAGCTGGCCTTGCTATTTGGAGGCAAGGTTCCCTGCTTCTGGGTGTCAGTCTTTCTCTTTTCCAAAGAGCAGGTTGGAGGGAGGCTTCTAGACTGTCTCCTGGCTTCTCCGAAGTGTGGCTGAGGCTGGAGAATTCTGGGGGGGTTCCTGTCTAGAGGAGGGGCTGCCCCCCCCACCTGCCGGAAGCTGGGTCTGGGTGGGTCATGATCCCACGTGACCCTGGGGGCGTGGACTTGGCACCTTCCACGAGGAGCAGCCCCGCCCCCTCTCAGCTGGGCCTCCAGTGGCAGGGGGTCCATCTTTCCCGGAAGGAGGCCTTCGCTTGTGGGGTGCAGTAGAATTCATTTCTCCACTAGGAATGATTTCAGATCCCCTGTGAGTCAGTGAGTCTAGGCCTGTCAAGCCGGCCGCTGGCCCCCGAGTGAGGTGCGGGGTTAAGGACCCTGTAGCCGGCACGTGAGAAGCACTTTAGACTTGTAACTGGGACTTCACTTGACCTTGGGGACTTGGTCCTCTGCGTGCTTTGGGTGTTGAGTAAGCAAATTCCGCGCCTGCTGCCCCACGGTCTCAGGCAGACGCTCCCCTTGGGGCTGAGTTGCCCCTGGAGTGCTTGCCTGGGGCGCCGGCTTCCGCCTCAGGGCTCCAGACTCGGGCGTTAGGGCCCCCAGCCCAGCACTGCATCCCCACTGCCCCCGCTGATTCCTCTTCCTCAGTTAAAGGAGGAAACTGAGGTCTAACCGCCCTGCCTGTGGGGTCTCTGCCGCCAGCCCGGCCAGCCCGCCTCTGCTTCCTTGGGTCTGGGGGTCCTCGCTTGTGGCGTGTTGGAGGGGTCTTATGAGCCCCAAGAAGCTGGGTAACTGAGGTCTTTCTCTCTTGGGCATGGGGGTGGGGTGCCCAAGATTAGACTGTCCTGCAGGTGGGCTTTGGGGCCTGTCCTTAGGGCATGAGACAGGGGCTTGGAGGCACAGGGGAGCGGGAAGGGAGTGGGGCTCTCTGCTCGGGGGCTCCAGCCTTTGGGGATCCCCCAGTGCTCCCACCCCGGCTTCCCGCAGTGTGAGGACCAGGGCGTGTTCGGTCCTGGGATGGGCATTAACCCCGCCTCTCTGCCCTGGTCCACCCTGAGGGCGGGTAGGTGTGCAGAGCTCCTCGGGGATCCTAGCGGCACAGTGGGTGAGGATGGGTGGTCCACCTCCGCTTGGGCACAGGCCCGGGGCTCCCCCATGGGCCTCCGTCTGCCCAGAGGGCTCAGTCCTGCAGCCAGGGGCCAGGCAGCCTGGCTCCACGTCGGAGGCCCTGCCCCCCTCAGACCCGGTCCCCTTCCTCCGTCTCCTTCTTCAGGGAAGGCATCCCCTCCCTGCCCACCCATCCGAAGGTTGGCAGGAAAACATCCAGCCCCAGACACTGGGGGTTCTGGCAGAGAGGAGACAGAGGCCAGTGGGAACAGGAGGCCCCTTGTGGGGGCTGGCCTGGCCCCCCAGCCTGTCCAGGAGCCCTTCCTGTTCCGTTCGGGGTTGAGGCCGAGCAGGGAGGGGGCCCCTGGGAACCCCAGGCTGGGTGCGGTGTGATGACTGCTGGGGGTCGGTAGGGATGACGCCCTCCGGGTCGTGCACGGTCAGAGGCGCCCCTTATTGGAGGGAGATAACGGTGAGGTCGGGAGTGGTTGCCCTCCTGAGGCCCAGGTGGCCGAATGGCGCAAGGTGTCCTCAGCTGAAGGCAGCCCCCAGGCCCTGGGTCAGGACACGCCCCCCAGCTCCCCACCGTGACCTCCGTGAGGCGTTTTGTGCCCACAGCTCGCTGGCGGCCTTGGCCCTCCAGGGCCTGCCCTCGGGGTGGCATCTGGAGCGGGCCCCGGCACGCCTGCAGGCCCTCCAGCGTTGCCAGGTGGGCAGGGGTCCCGGGGGCCGACTTCCCTGCCCTCTGCTCAGCGTGGTCAGCGCTTGGGGTCTTCCCCGCAGTGCAGACCCCGGGCCGGGCTGGCAGTGGCTTGGGGTGAAGGAGCAGCTCTGAGCAGCCATGTCCCCACCTGCGGGCGGGCCTCCAGCCTCTCACACGGTGGCGGTGTCGGGCTCCATTTGCTTCAGGGCAGCCCGTGGGCCAGGCCTCCAGAAGCCCGGACCCAGCTCTGTGGTCATGCCCAGGGTGGTCGTCTGCAGCTCTGCTTTGCTAGACCTCAGGCTTCTGGAAAGTGGGTCTGGCGTGTCCACCTGGGATGTCCAGTAATGGGTCTCTGCACCCAGTATTGGACTGGGGGGTCGCTTTGGGTGGGAGGTCCCAGCTGGGGCCCCATGAGCCATTGCTGTTTGGGGAGCTAGTTTGGGGCTTTGGGGGGAAAGCAGTGGCAGTGGCAGTGAGTCTCAGGTAAAGGGCCCCTGAGTCCCTCCCCTCTGGTGGGTAGGGATGCCCTACCCTTGCCCGGGGGGAGCCCTAGCGGTCGGGGAGGCCAGCGCCTTGGAAGGTGGGCATGCTCCTAGGCCCTGGAGCTGGGTCGCTTTCTCTGTGCCATTGTAGCCCCTAAGCCGGGCCTGGAGGAGGACCACCGCCTGGGAGCCAGGTCGAGGTCTGTGGGCCGTGACCCCAGAGCCCTCACCCAGTAGACTCAGGGTGTCCCCCGGCTAAGCGGTGAGCCCAGGGCCTCCTCCTGGGGAAACAAGCCCTGTTCACGCTGCCCCAGTTTCCCCGACTGTAAAGCGGGCCGCTGCTGTGCCCTCAGGGTAGGCCTGGCACGTGGGGTTCAGCAGATACTGGTGTTTATTCTGGGTGGCACGCTGATAATCTGGGGGGTCCCCTGCAGGGCATGGCTCTCCCTGGCCCTCCTGGGGGCGTCCTGCCTCATAGCAGCCCAGCTCGGGGGGCCAGTGAGCGGCAGGAACTCAAGGCCCTGCTTGGAAGGGTGACGGCATTGTTGGATGGCGTCTCCTGTGGGTCTGCTCCGGGAACATGCGGGTGGGGTGTTCGTGACACAGCAGCTCCGTGGTGGGGAATCTGAATGTCAGGTTTTTCAGGTGCAGCCCAGGCTCCCAAGACAAACAGCGGGAAGGAGGGGGGGATGTGGGGCCCCAGTAGGCTCCAGTATGGGTCTGGGGCCCGAGGCAGTGGGATGGGGTCCCAAGGGTGTCAGCGTCTTGATCTGTGGCCTTGGCTATTGTGCAGGACGCTTTTGAGAATTTAATGCTCACAGCGTGTTCTTGGGGGAGAAAATGTAGCCATTTCCTGGCCAGACAGAGGTGCCTGACCGGCCTGGAACCCTTGCACGCCCAGAAGCAGGTGCCACCGAAAATTCCTGTTTGTTTTTCTTTGATAAGAAAAATAAGACTTTTCTCTAAAGACTTGAGCAGCTGGTGTCATGTGCCCTTCACCAAGGGGCCCACGGGGGACAGCGCCGCTGGACCGTGCACGGGTCCCATGGCCAGTCTGTCTGGTGGGTGGCAAGCCCGCCCCCGTGCCTGGGGCCCTGGGTCCTCGTACCTTCCCCGCAGAGGAAACCGGGGAGGTGCCCAGAAGGTGTAGCCACGTGGCCATGCCAGGCCTGGACGGGGGTCCCCCATCTTCTGGCCTCCAGGCCCTTTGTGAAGGACTGTCCCTGGGCTGGGGGCTTCTGCTCGTGGCCCGGGGCCCCGTTCACGTTGGCCAGCTCTGGACCACGAGCCAGGCTCCCCCGGGGCCTCCACGTGCCCAGGGTGAATGCTGGGTGGGCTCTGCTCCCTTCCTGCCTGTCTCCCCGGGAGAACGGCGAGGGGTGGAGTGGGTGTCCCTGAGGGCCATCCCGGGAACTGGGACCCGGGCAAGGTTGCAGGGCTGGGCCCGGCCCCACGTCAGGTGGCCGAGGGGTTCTCGTCTGGAGTCTATGGCAGGCCAGAATGTGCGTCCAGACCGACAGCCTCCCCATGAGCCCCGAGGGCTGCACGCTCCTCCGCGGGCCTCGGGGGGACAGGAGGGAGGGCGACACCCGAGCCGCAGACCACGAGCAGTAGCCCTGCTCCTCAGCTGCTGATAGGCAAGTACACATTGTCCCAGAGGTCCCTAAAACGTGGCCGCAAACACCTTCCTTCACCCAGAGCTCCCACCTTGAGTGCGTCCCTTCGGGCCTTCTCCTGGCGTGTGTGAGCCCTTTAGGTTTATTTTAAGTTAAAATAGGACCAGGGACTTCCCTGGTGGTCCCGTAGCCAAGACTCTAGGCTCCCAATGCAGGGGGCCTGGGTTCGATCCCTGGTCAGGGAACTAGATCCCACGTGTCGCAACTAAGAGTTCACATGCTGCAACTAAAAGATCCTGCATGCTGTAGCTAAGACGCGGGCGCAGCTAAATAAATAAATAAATATTAAACGAAAAGTGGGACCAAACCGCAAATGCCGCGCCAGAGCTTGCCGCTTCCTCCCCGAAGACCCTGCTTTTCCCACTGGGAGGAGCCCAGAGGTCAGCAGTCGGGCTGCCCGCACCCCGGGTGGGGCCCGGCACCTCCCCACCCCCAGGGCTGCGTGCACTTGTCCATAGCAGGCCGCTGTCTCGGCAGGTGGCCAAGGTGGAGTACGTCAGGAAGAAGCCAAAGTTAAAAGAGGTGCAGGTGCGGCTGGAGGAGCACCTGGAATGCACGTGCGCGAGCGCCAGCCCGAGCCCCGGCCACCGGGAAGAGGAGGCGGGTAAGGGGCGCCGTCCTGCTGCTGCAGCGGAGGGTCCGGAGCCTGGCTTCTGTGGCCGCGTCCGGCGGGCTCGGTGGGTGGGTGGGTGGGTGGGGGAGGCGGGATCGGGGGCTGTAGCCAAGGCCCGTTTACTAAGCTGCCCTTGTGGCCTGGGACCTGCTGGGGAGGGAGGGAGGTCTGGCCACTGTGCGGGTCCAGTCACCCGCCCAGCTGGTGGGGGGAGCGGGTGAGATGCGGCCGAGGAAGGGCCCTGTCCCCGGCGGGTGGTGGGCGCTGGCCGCGGCGTTGCCAGTCAGGGTCCTGGCCTCCCCCGGGGCAGACTTTGCCCAGAGCAGCCCGGCGTCGTGACCGCCGTGTTGGGCCAGCTTGAGGGGACCAGGAAGTGTCTCCGTGCCAGCGCCGTCGAGTTGTTTTACAGAAAGACAAACACCCCAGGTATTTACGGCTTCAGTTTCCACCCCACAGCCCTCCCTTAGGCCCTCTCACCCTCCCTGCCCTTCTGTCAACAGGAAGGCGTAGGGAGTCAGGTAAAAAACGGAAAAGAAAAAGGTTAAAACCCACCTAACGCGGTCCACCAGGTAGGAGCCGGCCGCCGGCCATGCCGCAGTCCTGGGGTGGGAGGCGCAGCGACTGATCACTCGGCGAATCACCCCGAAGGCGAGGACGCGCCCTGATTGGCCTTGATCCGTCCGCGAGCTTCTGCTGTCTGGCTGGGCTGCGGGTCTCCGCATTCCCATCCCCAACCCCTCCCCTCCCGCTGCTCGGGACACCTGGCCCATGGCTCCCTCCTGCTCCGGGGCCCCTGCTCTGGCTTTGGTCCTTGTTGATTGGGGAGGCAAAGGCATCACACAAGCGGAGTGATCTGGGTTCCCTGAGCAGCAATGGGGTAGCTCTGACGTTTACTCGCTGGGATCACCTCGGACAGGTTACCCACCTCCTTTGACAGATGAAAAAACTGAGGCTTAGAGGGATTACAGATGAAGATTGTTGAAGGCTGAGTAGATCCTGTCTGAAAATGCTTTGTAAACGTACAGAGCTGTTTGCTACTGTGTTGGCAGTTGTGTTTGGCTGCTAATAACATGCCAGAAACAGGGTTGAGATAAGGTAGGGAGACCAGAGCATGTATGGCAGTCTCAGGGACCCACTTCTTTCCAGGACTAGTGGTGTCCATCCTCAGAGTTGCCTCATGACCCGAGATGGCTGCCAAAGCTCCAGAAATCACGTTACACTCCAGGCCTGGAAGAAAGATTATGGTGGGGACTGGGGACAATGGTGAAAGGACCCAGTGACTTTTGCTTTGATCTCATTGGCCACCCCTCTGCTGTAAGGGGGCCTGGGAAAGGTGGTCTTTCAGAGGGGCTTCCCAGGAGAAAGTGGCTGTGGGCAACCATGGAGGAGGCAGTTTTAAGCCTTCCTGGTCCTTCGTGTTGGCCTGTCTGGCTCTGCAGAGCCTGGTCCTTGCTTCTGGGCATGTGGGAGCCCATGGCATCCAAAACAAATAGTTGTGAGAGGAATTCTTGGAGACAGGTGCCCGGGAGCCCAGGCTCCAGCTGAGTGATGTGTGACTGCAGAACGCTGCCAGGTCAGGAGTTTCTGAGGCCCGTAGGTCACGTCCCTTCAGGAGGATCCTCTGGGGAGGAAAGGTCCACGTGGACAGATCTTGAAGCAGCCCCAAAACGACTGCTCAGCCTTGGCTTTTGGGTCCCCAGGGTGTGGTGCAGGGGCTGGTTTTATACCTGCCTGTGCTGCCAAGTTCATGACCACTGGGCTTAGCCTCCATGGGCTAGCTGATGATTGATACCCCAAAGGGAGGGGCAGGCGTCCCTGCCTCCCTGCTAGCGTTCAGGCTGTGGGCATGTGGTGGTACAAGTGTTGGGATGAGCAACAGACAGGCGACGTAGGGTGGGGAAGAGCTGCTCTTAGCTTAGCTCAGTGTAGCTCTGCCTGGTCACAGAGACCCCTCTGTCTTGCTGGTGGCATCCATCCTCAGGGTTGCCTCATGGCCCAAGATGGCTGCAGGATCTCCAGAAATCACATCAAGCTGTAGGCTGGAAGAAAGAAGAAGGTGAGGAGACAGGCATAAGAACCTTTCTGGGCCTCAGTTTTCCCTATCTGTACAATGGGAGAATGGGGTTTGCTATGAAGCTGTGTACTGTGAGATCCCAAGAGCCTAGTCCCAATTCTGGTCAGGATGTTACAGAAAGGGTAATGAGGCATATTTGATTTGAAAATTTTAATAAAAGCTCTGAATCCTACGACTTGCCACGAGGCGTGTGTGTGTGTGTGTGTGCGCGCGCGTGTGCGCACACCCCTGATTGGCTTAAATGTTTCACACAATCGACGTCACTCAGCGGTGTGTGTGCTCGTGGCCTCTCAGCGTCTGTCTCTCCCCTCTGCCTGCAGATGTGAGGTGAGGATCAGCCAGCAGCCCTTTTCCGGGACACGGATGTACATGGCGTGTTACATTCCTGAACCTACTATGTACGGTGCTTATTGCCAGCGTGGTCTTTGTTCTCCTCCGTGAAAACTGTCTCCATGCACACTCTGGAGAACAAAGAGACAGTATACGTTGTTTATGTGACATCAAAGCAAGTATTGTAGCACTCGGTGAAACAATAAGAAGCTTCCTTGTCAAAAAAAAGAGAGCAAACAAAACCACGAAACATGACAAACAAAACTCACTCACAAAAATATCTAAACATTTGCCGGAATGGAGGGACGCCCCGAGGGATGGAAGTGACAGACGTCTCGGCAGACTGGATCTCTTTCCAGGGTGGTCACAGGTGCTTTGGCCAAGGACACAGAGCCTGCTTTCTGAAGGCTGCGATCGGATGCCGCCGGGCTCTGCAGGGGCACGCAGGAGCCAGGAATGTCTCGGAAACCACATCTCCTTGCTGTAGTGTTTAAGTCTATACAGAAACCTTCCTGAGAGCCTTAAGTGGATTTTTTTTTACACCATAAAGTGATTATTAAGCTTTCCTTTCTACTCTTTGCCTAGCTTTTTTTTTTTTTTTTTAATTATCTCTTGGGTGACATTTACACCGATAACACCAGGCTGCAGTAACAGTCAGGACGGTGGGACGGTACCTTTCCTAGCAGGATGCAAACAAATGAGATGTATTAAAATAAACATGGTATACCCACCTATGCATCATTTCCTAAATGTTTCTGCCTTCACGTGTTTCTTCCTTGCCCCATTTTACTCACTTTTTAATTTAAGCCATTTCGAGAGAACTGCGTGAACCAATCACATGCCGTCCCCAGGCCTCTTGCCCTGAGTCCCTCCCACCTGCTGCGGCCAGGCCTGGGGATGTGGCTTTCCAGAGTGGCTGCAGGGTTGCTCCCTGCTGCTGCCGCTGGTGTTTGGACAGAACCTAAACTCTTTATTTTTCGTAAGATGTTACGCTTTACGTGTATTCAACAGAAATTATGTGTGTGTGTTGTTTTTTTGATTTTGTTTTTTTGTAAAGGTGAAGTTTGTATTTTTGTCTAATATTACCAGTTTTATATACCTGAGAGCCTGCCATGTTTTTTTTTGAACCAAAAGGAAAAAACAAACCCACCAACAAAATGCATACATGTGAAAAGCATTTGTGGCCACGTTTTTCTAGTTGCGTAGCCGAGTCCATGCCCTGTCTGTCACGTGGCCCATGGCCCGTGGCCCGTGGCCCGGGTGCTGGAGCTCCCGGGTGATGACTGGGAGATGACAGCGTCCTGGGCTGGCCGGTGATCCCAGGCCTGCCCGTGGGATTCCAGAAGCTACGGGAACCGGCCAAAGGAGCTGTCCTGCTGGCGCACGTGGCCTCACGGAGGCGGAGCCGTGCATCCCCTCAGACGCCGAGTGGACGAGGAAGACCTGACCCCACAGAGCGCGTTGACCGCGGTGTCTGCGCGTGTACCAGTGGACACGGTCAGCCTTACGTCGCCCGCGGCCTACTGCTCCTGTCCTCATTGCCTCAGGGCTCCTGAGACCGTCAGGATCCCTTTGTTGCCGTGGGATCATCTCTGGTGATAGTGTCCCCGGGGTTCAGCTGTTCATGGAGATTCTGTAAAGGAGCGTCTTCAGCGCATCTGCAGGGTGTGGTCTCGGCTGCAGCGTGACGCCTTTCAGCGAGAGCGCGTGGGGGTGGGGGTGGGCGCAGGTGGCGTGGCCCCGGCCCCCCACAGGGGAGCGCCCCCTGTGCAGGTGCTGTGAGGGGTGCCCGCTGCCTCCAGCCCCGTGGCTGGCGCCCTGGGGCTGCGCCGTGCTCGACGCTGTGCTGCGGATACGTGTCTGATGCTAGATGTATAAACGTGATCTGTGTATTTACGTCCCGTGAGATGCTGAGAACACTGCTCAGTTTTTCTTTCTTTGTGCAAAGCCATCTGATGAATGGTCTGTCCATTAAAGAGATGGCGCAGAAAGGCCTGGTGTGCTTTTGGGGAGGAGGAATGTCCCAGAAGGGGAGGAGGGCCTTGGCGGTGGTGCTGGAGGATGTTGGTGGGGGGGCTGTCACTGTGTCACACAGAACGGAGGGTCTCGGGCCAGCTCCCCATTCCCAGATGATGGCAGAAGGCCCTGCGGCCTCAGCTCTGGTGGCTGCCTGGCGCCCGTCCAGTCCGAGGACTCCTGAGGGCCCCAGGCGAGCCTACCTGCGCCCCATCAACCACTGAGGGGTTCAGGTGGCCCCCTCGGCTGGTTCGGCTCCCTTGTCCCATGTGTGTGTGGGTGGAATTCCACTGGAAGCACTAGATACTGGGGAGGAGAGGTTCCCCTAAGGAATCGGGGCGCCATTCAAAGATGTGGCTATACAGTGGGGTGCTGGGTGGAGCCTTAACCTGGGCCCCCAAAGCAGAGCCCAAGAAGGGCTGGGGGGCAGAAAGCTTATTGGAGGGGGAATCCAGGAGTGAAATTGTGCAGCGGGGAGTTGGACTTCATCTGGGGGGCGTGTCAGAGCTGTCTGCCCAGGCTGTGCACACGATGCCTGGCCTCCTGCAAGGTCCCTCCTGTGGCCTTGCCAGAGGTGGGCAGGAGGTCGGGGGATGCCCGTGGGGCTGAGTTGGAGAGCTGGGAGGATGCTGTGGACACAGGGCTGTCTGTGGCAGCCCCACAAAACCACGAGTGCAGGGCTGTGCCCGCAACTCGGGGACGTGTCCCAGACCCTCCACGGCCACCTGTCACCCGCACTTTGTAGCGCGCCCACCTCTGTGCCACCCCAGCCCCCTGCCCTCCAAAGCAGCGGCACCCCACCCTTCCCCCCCCCGTCCTCTCTGAGAGTGACGTATGAAGCCTGGGGGGCCTTGGGCCCTGCCTGGCTGGGAAGTACCCCCGGCCTCTCCTCTGTGCCCTCTGCAGGCCTCATGACCCCCCACCCAGGCCTCGCCACTCTGTTCATTCCATGGGGTACAAATTGCTCCTGAGTCTTGGGGCGCCCAGGTGAAGGAGGAGCCAGTGTTTCTGGGGCTCGGTGGGCAGCCGTCATCCTGTGGGGCCCCTGGCCTGGGAAGCAGAGTGAATGCCCTGAGCGCCCCCAGGCTGGGAGGGCTATTTATCAAGAGGTCTGTCTTCAGACCCTTCCCGGGCACTCGTGGCGGGCAGCTGGAGGTGGGGTGTGGGAACAGGCTCTGCTGGGCTCTTGCCTGCCTGGGACCACCTGGCAGTGTGACCCTCGGTGTCTCACCAGGTGATGTTGGGCGACCTTGCCATGTGACCTTGGCAGGTCACTTCCCCACTCTTGGCTGGACGGCCGTACTGGTCTCTGCGGTGAAGGGAAGGGCTTGGCCCAGAGCAGACCCTCCAGAAGGAGCCGTGGAGCCCTCTACACGGAGGAGGGGCAAGGGAGGAGCTGGTCCTCAGGCCAGGGGAGCAGCCCACTGGGCCTCCTCCTGGTGCTTCCCTAACGGGAGGGGCTGAGAGCCTCCTTCCTCACCCACCTGCTGCGAGGCCGTGAGACAGAGCTTCACCTGAGCAGAGCCTGCAGAGCAGATGACGGGCCAGGAGGCTTCCCTACCGCCCTGTAGGGCTGAGCCCCCTCCAGGCCTCAGGCCACCTGCTCTGCTCACGGCTCCTTCCTGGGTCTTTCTCCTCACCAGCCTGGGACCCTGGGAGGCAGGGCTGGGGTCTGAGTCTTTTCTGGGCCCCTGAGCGCCCCTAAAGTGGGCAGTAGGCTGTTTGCTCAGAGCCCATCCCTATGTCCTTGGGGCCCTGGACCTCAGGTCAGTCACGGCTACACTGAGGGAGGAGCCCTGGGTCACCCCTGGGGTGGAGGCCAGGTCCCAGCCCGGCCTTGGGGATGTCAGCAGCGGGCAGGAGCTGGCCGTCACCCCGCGGCCCCCACAGCCCCATGGCCGGCTGGAATCCACCCCCAGCCCCTTCGGGGCCGGGGATGCAAAGCCTGTGGCTTCTGCAGAATAAAGCAGCGACTGTTCCGGCCGGGCCCTTCAGCTGCCAGAAATGTGGAGCGTTCACTGGCCTCCGGCCTGCCGAGCGGGGGCGGCCGCCTGGGAGGACTGCGCACCAGACGCCGGCCCTGTGCGCGCCCGCTGAGGCCCCTGCCCGGCGCACTCTGGTGGTGAAGCACCCCCAGCGCCCCCCCCCGGCCCTGCGGCCCTCGCAGGCACCTGTCTCTGCCAGGCCGGCCACCGTGGGGCTCCACCAGGTGCTGCCCTGCCTGGAAGTCCCCTGTGGCTCTGGTGTGTAGGGTGTAAGGACAGATGGAAACTCTTCTCTAGGCGGGGGACACACTGCAGGGCCCAGGCTTGGAGGGGGAGCCGCTGCCAGATAGCTCTCCCAAGGGGCCTGGCCCCCATCACCCTCACCTGGGGACCCTGGGCCCTCATCCTGACCGTCTGGGGACGAGGAACCCAGAGTGTGCAGCGGGCAGGCCCCCGCCGAGCCCCTGCCTGGCGGTCAGTCCTCCTCCGCACTTCCAGGCTCCGGGTGGCCATGCCCTCTGCAGGCTGTGGAGGCCCAGCGGGGCACCCGGCAGAGAGGCTGGCTCGGAGCCCCCTCCCGGCTCTTCCTGCTGCGCCTCTGAGATTGCTGGGCTCACGGGCCGTGCGCGGGCCTGGTGGGTGTCATCCTGTGGCAGCTCGGGGTGCCTGGCGCCTTCCTTGGGTATCTTGAGTGGGGGGCCTCTCTCGGGGCTGGCTAGGCACAGGTGCTGGGACACTGGCCCTTTCTTTCTGTCTCGCTGCCCCCAGGTCCTTCCCAGTCCGTGTTCCGTCCTGCAGGCCCTCAGGAAGGGTGGGTGGGTATCCCCGTCACAGCCCCCAGACCCCGCCAGGCCCCAGGTGTCCTTGGATGCTCATGGAGAGGTTGTGGGCCTTCCCTACAGCTGCATTTCTGGAGAGAAAGAGGCAGCTGCAGGCTTGCCAGGACCTGTGTTCCCAGAGGGGCGCTGCCCCCTGGAGCGGGAGGCCTGCCGCCTCGTCAGGACAGAGGCTCAGCTCAGCACCACAGCCCGCCTGCGAACTCTCCCTGACCCCAGAGCCACCGTCTCTTCCTCTGCCAGTCCGTGGCCCTCCACCCTGTCCCCCCCCACCCCCGCAGCACAGCTGGCATCAGGAGGCCGGGTCACCCACCCAGACTGCCTCCGGGGTGGGTGGACGGGCGGAAAAACCAAACCCCGAATTTTAGATGCCAAGGGCAGTGGCTGTGGCTGCTGGGTCTCTAGAGGTTCCTTCGTTCGTTTGTTCATTCGCTCATTCATTCATTTCTGTCCCAGCAGAGTGTACACCGGGGCAGCGCCCTGAGGTGTCAGAGAGGGAGGTCAGTGACCTCACACAGGGCCCCTCTCTGTTTGGCGCTGCTGTCAGCGGAGTTGTTTTCTTAACTTAATTTTGGATTGTTCATTGCTGGTGAGTATTGATCAATATGCAGTTGTTTTTTTTTTTTTTTTTGCGGTACGCGGGCCTCTCACTGCTGTGGCCTCTCCCGTTGCGGAGCGCAGGCTCCGGACGCGCAGGCTCAGCGGCCATGGCTCACGGGCCCAGCCGCTCCGCGGCACGTGGGATCCTCCCGGACCGGGGCACGAACCCGCGTGCCCTGCATCGGCAGGCGGACTCTCGACCACTGCGCCACCAGGGAAGCCCCTGCAGTTGGTTTTTATGTGTCGATCCTGCAGCCTCGCTGCTTTGTTTCTAGCCCTAATGTTTGTGTGGGTCTTGGCATTTTCTATGTACAAGATCGTGTCACCTTCAAACAGGAGTAGCTGACTGCTTGCTTCTTAATCTGGATGTTTTATTTCCTTTTCTTGCTGGATTGCCCTGGTGAGA
The DNA here is from genome assembly GCF_003676395.1 of Aethalodelphis obliquidens. Lineage (NCBI taxonomy): Eukaryota > Metazoa > Chordata > Mammalia > Artiodactyla > Delphinidae > Aethalodelphis > Aethalodelphis obliquidens. Next base: position 197,637 of record NW_020837974.1, on the reverse strand, counting down.
AGCTCCGGTACAGTGGGGAGAAGTGGGGGGAGCAGACATTGTTATCTTGCTCCTGATCTTAGGGGGAAGGTTTTAAGTTTTTCTCCATTAAATGTGGTGCAAGCCGTGGGTTCCGTCCAGGGCGAGGAAGTTCCCTTCTGTTTCTAGTTTGCTGAGTGTTTATCATGAAAGGGTGTTGGATTTTTTCTGGGTGATGCTTTTTCCACATCAGTTGACATGATCATATGTTTTTCTTTATCCTATTAATATAGTGCATATATATATGTAAAACGTTGACTGATTTTGGTATGTTGAACCAGACTTGCATTCCTGGGATAAATCCACCTGGTCATGGGGTATAATCATTATTTTTATACGTTGTTGGATTTGGTTTGCTAATATTTTGTTGAAGATTTTTCCGTCTCTACATACAGATAGTGGTCTGTGTTTTCTTGTAATGTCTTTGGTTTTAGTATCAACACATAAAAATAATGACTCTATGAGAGTGGGTTCCTTCCTCTTATATTTTTTGGAAGAGTTTGTGAAGCACTGGTGTTAATTCTTTTTAAAAATATTTGGTAGAATTCACTAGTGAATCCATCTGGGCCTGGCCTTCTCTTGTAGAAAGATTTTGATCATGAATCCACCCTCTTTCCTTGTTATAGACCTCCATTTTCCTTGGAGTCATTTCTTTTTGAGTCAGTTTTGGTAATTTTTCCATTTCATCTAGGTTATCTAATTCTTAGCACACAATTGTCTAGAGCGTTCCCTTATCATTCTTTTTATTTCTGTAAGGTGAGTAGTAATGTTCCCTTTTTTCATTTCTGAGTTTAGTAATTTAAGTCTTCTTTTCTTGGTCAGTGGCTGAAGTTCCATCAGTTTTGTTGATCTTTTCACAGATACAATTTTTGCCTCTGTTAATAACCTCAGTTTTATTCCCTCTAGTCTTGATGGTTTCATTCCTCTGCTTGTTCGGGTTGACTTTGCTGTGGTCCCAGCTTCTTATGGAAGATGAAGTTATTGATTTGAGGTCTCTCTCTTTTTCTGTAACATAGGGGTCTGCAGTTGTAAATTTCCCTTTAAGCACTGCATTAGCTGCATCTCCAAAGTTTTGGTGTGTGTATGTTTTCATTTCCATTCACCTCAAAGTGTTTTCTAGTTTCCCTTGAATACTCCTTGTATGTACTTCTATCTATGTTTTCTCTCTGCTCATGAGACGAGCACCTCCCCAGGTTACTAAATAGTCTTCAAAACCATGACTTCTGGGCTTCCCTGGTGGCGCAGTGGTTGAGAGTCCGCCTGCCGATGCAGGGGACACGGGTTCGTGCCTCGGTCCGGGAGGATCCCACATGCCGCGGAGCGGCTGGGCCCGTGAGCCATGGCCGCTGAGCCTGCGCGTCCGGAGCCTGTGCTCCTCAACGGGAGAGGCCACAGCAGTGAGAGGCCCGCGTACCGCAAAACAACAACAACAACAACAAAAACCCCATGATTTCTGCTGGCTTCCCAGGAGTCCACCTGGCTGGCTGAGACCGCCGTCTCACGGGTCCTTCTGTGGCCTGCTCCCTGCAGGCTCTGGCTCCTGGGTGCAAAATCTTTCTAGAAGTGGAAGCACACATTTAAAGGTCCGTCGCGTCTTGCAATCCCCCCAGCAGCGTGTGGGCAGTCCAGCACCCTTCTCACGGAGGCCGTGGGGGCCGCACAAGCACATAGAGACAGACCCTCCTGCAGAGAAAGGAGGCGCCAGGCTGTGCGTCCAGCGGTGGTGAGACGTTCCATGACCCGTCATTGCCCCAGGACGGCCCCCATTCGGCCTCAGCGGGGAAGCACCCCAGCCGGCCTAGACGGTGTTGTGCATCCCAGCAGCTCTGCCTTCTAGGTTGAAACTTTTGCCTTTGTCGAGGGGCTTGAATAAATAGTGTCACAGTTCATCACGAGGCAGAGAGCCCCAGGCTGAGAGCAGGTCTGGGGAGGCTGTACCGGGGGCAGGCACAGGCCTGGCCGCTTGACCCTGAGTAAGGCGTTCCCTCTCTGGGCCTGAGCCCCAGCCCTGGAGGGCCCCCTGGGGGATTGTCCTGTGCTGATGGGGCTGTGTTTGCAGAGTATTTGTAGGTTAAGGAGGGCTTTCTCAGGGCGTCCCCCTGGGCATCTTAAGGGTCTCCCAGGCCAGGTTTTCTCAGTGAAGTAGAGCCTCCTAGATGGGGAAATGGGGACAGGGACCACATGCTGGGGAGCAAACTGCAAAGACATCACCTGCCAGAGCAGGCCCTCCCCTCCCCCCTCCTTCCTCCCTCCCCCTCTTCTCTCCCCCCTCCTCCCCCCTTCATTTTTTTGGAGCCCGTCAGTGCCTGGGGCTGCACTGGGATTGCAGCTACCTTGGGAAGGCCCTGGGGGCAGAGGGCTCTGTTTACCTAGTGCTGGTGGCGGTCGGTTGGGCAAACAGCCCGCGGCTCCAGGCCTGCCTGTCGGCCTGGGTGGTGTCCAGGGGCCCCTCGGCCTGCATACTTTGCTCCCCCCTGACCGACCTGCGGTGACCCTGAACAAAGGAAATCCCTAAAGCTAACTTCCACGGGCTGCATGTGGGGACTGGTCAGGGGCTCCTCGGAAGTCACACCCTCTCCCGCTCCGGCTCCTTAGAGAGGGTGTGAGGAATGTGCTGAGACCCCAGGGTGAGCCAGCTGGGTCCAGGGCCAGAGAGGGAAAGTGACCTGTCTGAGGAAGCACAGCACAGGTTCCCCCTGTGGCTGCAGGACCCCTGGGAACCAACCATCTCCAGGGCCCCAGGCCTCCCCTGAGAACACCTGGTGGCTGGGGGCCCCAGCACTGCCAGGGGGAGGAGGGGACAGTGGGGGGACAGACCCGCTTTCCGAGGTGGCTGGGCTCCTGTCCAAATTCACAGCAGCCTGAGAAACACCCTCCGGAAAAAAGCAGCCCAATCGGCATCTCGCGTGTTTGAAAAATTCTGGCATTTTCCCCCTCAAAATCTGTCCTAGTTATGCTTGAGATCTCCTGACCCCAGAATACTTTTATTTATGACAGAAAATTCATCTCCATGGCAACGCCTTAGGAAGCTGCAGGCTCGAGATTATACTTCCCAAGCAATGAAGACAGTAAATGGATTTCTCACAAAACAGCAAACAGCGACTCCATCCCGCGCCAGCCGCCGGGCAGCCTGGGGGGCACTGGGGGAGGGTCTGGGGGGTGAGGGAGGAAGCCTTGCACAGAGCAGCCAGCTCACCCTCCATCCTGAGCAAACACAGCCCAGGGCTGCCTGAGGCCTAATGGCAGGCCTCCCCGACCCCAGGCGCCAGGCCCTCCCAGCCACCTGCGAGGTGACATACGTGCCTCGTCTTCCTCGCCTGACCAGTGGGCACGGGATGGGAAGGCTGCCCTCAGACGCTCACTCTGCAGCCCTTCTATGCACCTGTGCTTTCTATGCACCTGTGCTCTCAGGCCAGCCCGAATTCCACGGTGAGGGGGAAAGCGCGGGTCTGTGCCAGCGGGGAGACGGTTCCTCTTGTCAGGCGTGGGCTGGGTGTCCCTTGAGGGAACCTCAGTGAGACATCAGAGTGGAGCTGCCTGTCTGGTTCCGCAGGTCTCTCATCCAGCGATTAATCCTTCCGTCCTCATCTACCCATTTATTCTTCCAAACACCACCCACCTACACACACCCATCCACCCACCCACCCAACGGATAGTTCTTGAGCTCCTACCAGGGCCTGTCGCCATGCTGGGCACCAGGGCTCTTTGCCTTCGTGGAACTGACCATTAGGGGCAGAGTCAGGCCTGGCATTACTCTCTCTCTCTCTCTCACACACACACACACACACACACACACACACAATTATAGGCTGCAGTGGGGGCTTGGAGGAGAAGGCAGCGCTGGCTGTGCGGTTGGGTCCTGAAGCTGTGTGGGGTGCTTTATATTTTAACGCTCACAGCCACCCCCGGGACTGGGGCCACAACAACCTCTATTTTGCAGAAGGGTTCTGTATGGAACTGGCCTCAGATCCCGTAAGTGGAGGCATCAGAATCTGAGCCTGAGCCAGGTGGTGTTTGAACACTCAGGGTCTCCTTTCTCCCCGGAACTTGGGGAGGGCTGCTAAGGGCACCCAGGGTGGAGAGCAGGGGCCGTGGGTGAGGCAGGGGGAGGAGGGTCCCAGGCAGAAGGGCCTGCTGTGGGCAGCCCTGTCTCAGTCTGGGGACTGAGTTGGGGGGGGGGCTACCCACCGTCCCTTGGCCCCTCCTCTGTCCCGCATCCCCCAGAACACCTGTTACCAAGCTCTGCTAATATGGAGAGATTAGGGGAGGTGAGCCTTTGGTTTCCAAACATTAGAACAAAAGTTAGGCAAAGCCATTCTTCAGAGACGCTGCTGTGGTGAGGCCAGACGCTCCTGGGCCTTCCTGCTTCTCCTGGAGGCTGGGCCTCTGCCGGGCGCTGCCTCCCTCCTGGTCCAGGGTGTGAGAGGCTTAGCCTGGACGTGGCCCAGCTCCACGCAGGCTCTCGGGACACTGTGGCCGGGGTGGGTCTCTGGGAAGCCACCCGTGTCTGAGGACAGAAGGAAGGTGGCTGCGGAGAGGAGATACTTTCTTCGCAGGCTCCTCCCAGCGTCAGCCAGCCTGACATTCCTGCCCCTGGGCTCCGTCCTGGGCCCGGCCATCTTGTCCTCGGCTGGGCCTGCGGCCTCTTTCCTGCTAAAGGCAGTGACCTCGGGGTAGGGGCTGAGTGCCTGGCACCCCCTGCCCCCCGCCTCCCTCCGCAGTGCCTGGGACTGGCCTGCAGCCAGGGGTCAGAGCAGAGAACGGTCCAGCCTGGTGTGTGGGTGGGTCCAGGGCTCCGAGGGGACGGCGCCTGCCACTCACAGCCCGGGGCTTCGCAGAATGCAGGCCGACGTGGGAGGAAGGGGCGACCTGGAGGGTCAGGAGCCCCACCGGCCCCAGTCTTGCCAGGGCCACGGGGCAGGCTCTGGATGCCCACCACTGCCTCAGCCCACCTCTGGGCCAGCGTTCCTGGTGGTCCCGGGTCCCAGGTCAGTCCTCAGTCGGCCGCCCGAAGTCCTCGGTCATATATTGTTTTCTACCCACTACCATTCATTAGTGGAAGACCAGCCTCAAAATGCTGCAGTGCGCCTAGGACACACGGCAGGCAGGGTAGAAAATGAATGCGAAGATCCCTTCCCATTCCGCTGTAAATTCATTAAAGGAGGCTCTCCTAAAGGCAATGGCTTTAATGCAGCAAGGCTTGCTAACCTTCCGGAAGAGGTTATTCCAAAGGCACAGAGCAAAGCAAGAGAATTCGAGAAGGTGACTTGGGTCCTCGGCTCCCGCCTCCCCCCCAGCAGTCTGGTGCCTCTCCAGGCTCCTCGGGTCACCTGGCTGACAGTGCTCCCAAATCGGTGCTTCCCAGGTCTAGAGGGAGGGAACCGCGGCCGGATCATCTGCCCCGCGCCCCTCCGTGTCCAGGGCTGGGCGTGTTGGAAGCCTAGAGCCCACGGCCCGGGGCCTCCCTGCTTTGAACCAAGCCAGGAGCCGCAGCAGGCTTCCCACTGAGCCCAGCCCTGGACAGCCCTTTCACGTGGGCATCCGAAGGTGCTCCACAAACAGCAGAAACAGAAGGCCCAGGAGACGTGGGGGGCAGAGGCTTCTGGGGGACCGCTCCTAGTGGGGCTCACAAGGTCCCTGGGCTGGGCCCCAGGGCTGCTCCCAGCTCACTCGTATCAAGGCCTCTACTTTCTAGGAGGGGAAGGGGCGTCCAGCCAGCCTTGCTGCCCTGCTGGCTGGGGGGCCCGTCCTGCTCCCAGCACTCGCCTCGGCCCCCAGGTGCCCTGCCCTCTCCCCTGGCGGCTGACGGGCCGCAGGGCTGGCTTTCTGGAGACAAAGAAAACCTGGCATCCTCGGAAAATGGTACCTGGTGTCGGCTTCTCTGCTGGGGCCGCTTGGGTGGGGGCACCCCACACACAGAAAGGGCACAGGCCCGCTCCCAGAGCCTCCAGACCCTCCAGCTCACAGGGTTGGAGGCGGCGCTGGTGGGGGGGAGTCAGCTCTGGTCATGCCCTGCCCTGCGAGCTGAGCGTCGGGCACACAGCCGTGCGGTTGTCACCCTTATCAAGAAGCGAGGAATTGCGGGGCTTCCCTGGTGGCGCAGTGGTTAAGAATCTCCCTGCCAATGCAGGGGACACGGGTTCCAGCCCTGGTCCAGGAAGATCCCACATGCCGCGGAGCAGCTAAGCCCGGGCGCCACAACTACAGAGCCTGCGCTCTAGAGCCCGTGCTCTGCAACAAGAGAAGCCACCACAATGAGAAGCCCGCGCACCGCAATGAAGAGTAGCCCCCGCTCGCCTCAACTAGAGGAAGCCTGCGCGCAGCAACGAAGACCCAACGCAGCCAGAAAAATAAAATAAATAAATAATTAATTAATTTAAAAAAAGAAGTGAGGAATCGGGCTTGGGGACCTCCAGGTCAGGACCAGGTGGAGGCCTGGGACAGAGCTCCTGGCCATGGTGAGAGAGAAAGCTGCCCGCCCAGACTGGGCCAGGCCGCTTCGCACGCCCCAGTGTGGTCGCCCGGCCCCTGGTCAGTGCGCCCCTCTGGAAAGGCTTTCAGAGCCCGGTCCAGACACATGGGAGCTGTCCAGACACCCCCGGTCGCCTCACCAAGGAGGACGTATGGGTGGCAAATAAGCCCAGAGAAAGGTGTTCGACCCCATTAGCCATCAGAAGAGCTAAATAAGAGATACCGACAGGACCAAATGCTCCCCCCGCCAACGTTGTAAAAACTCTTGGACACCCTGGTCCTTCCCACAGCCCCAAGGGTGATGTCCACCTGGGAGGACCTGTGTGACTCAGAAGGCCAGCAAAGGCTTCCCGCCTTGGGGAGGGGATCCAGACGCTGAGCCAGATGAATTGAAGGAAACCCACCAGGCAGGTCTGGGTCAGAGTCACAGAACACTGGTGCCGAGCAGACTCATTTACAGACGAGAGAAGTGGGAAGTGGGGGGGTGGTGAGGCCAGAGCAGGTCAACACCTCGGGACCTGGATCCTCCGCCTGGATGTGTCCCCTTGTCCCCATCTCTCTCTGCCCAGGACAGGACACCCTTGGGGCATAACTTCCCATGTCCTCTGTGTCCGCTGCCAGGCTGTCCACGTGGCTGCCCTTGCCTGATGTCCTGACCACGGTGGGAGTCTGTGGTCTCTGCCTGTGAAGTCTCATTTCTCAAACTCACAGGCCCTCAGGTGAAACAGCCCCATCTTAGGAGGAAAACCCAATTTATTTTTGCACAGGTTTGGGAGAACGGATTCCAAAGATATGAATAATTCATCTCTCATAGCTTGCTCTGCTCCTCCGACATTTCGAGGTCAGGAGAAACAGCTGAATTAATTAATTTTGTGTTTTAGTAAAAACAACAACAGTGCTTCAGTCTTTTCCCCCCATCATGCAAAATGCTTTACCAAAGGGGAGGGTTTGCTCGGCACCGGGGGGACAGTGCTCAGGCCAGCTGAGGGAAGGCAGGCACCCCCGCCGAGACCAGCTCCTCGGAGGGCAGCAGTGACCCCTGTGAGCTGGCCAGAGCAGACAAGACTCCACGGACACAGTCACTGGTGTCCTTTTTCTTACAAACCCCAGCGAGTTGGTGTCATTCTCCTGGAAGAGCCAGGGTGAGGCTTAAAATGCTTCCTGCTGCCATCGGAGGCCTTGGGGTCTGAGCCCTGAACACTCCTGCTTCTGTGGGAAACAACCACTGTGCGTGGTGGTCTGCCGCCGAGTGGTATGGGGTCACGGGTGTGGTAGGAGGACCTGAGACCCAGTGTTGGTGGTGGGCTGGGCTGTGGCAGCTTGAGGAGGAAGACTGATGCTGTGTGGGCTTGCCCTTCCACCCCCATTCGCCCTCCTGTCCCTGTCTGCCACTGAGTGGAGGGACATCTGAGGGACTGAGGGAGGCAATGCCCTGGTCACTTGGAGCCTGGGTCCCTGAATGAGCACGCAGGCTGCTGCCCACCGACCAGAACATCCCAGTAGGGCTTAGGAGAGTGAGAAGCAGGCTCTTCCCGTGTCAGGCCCAGGAGAAAACCCACCTTGTCCCAGATTTTCCCTGCACACCCTGGGGTTGCCCTGGAAGGACGGAACCCACAGTTTGGGGTCCAGAGCCTGTGCTCTACTGAAAAGAGAGTTTCTTTAGAAAAATGAGTTAATTTTTTTCTTATTACAGAAGGAATAAATGTTCACTTTACATAAAGAAAAAAGACAAACTTCCTGTAATAATTTTGGCAATGGGACTTTAGAGAATACTGCTGAGGTTTCCTGGGAACATCTTCTTGGCTCTTAAAAAACGGGCACAAGGGGCTTCCCTGGTGGCGCAGTTGTTGGGAGTCTGCCTGCCGATGCAGGAGACACGGGTTCGTGCCCCGGGCCGGGAAGATCCCACATGCCGCGGAGCCGCTGGGCCCGTGAGCCATGGCCGCTGAGCCTGCGCGTCCGGAGCCTGTGCTCTGCAATGGGAGAGGCCACAACAGTGAGAGGCCCACGTACCGCAAAAACAAAACAAAAAAAAGGGCACAAGGCAGGTGTGTCTTTAGAGGTTGGTGGATAAGGATGTGATGTCTGGAGCTATGGCAGTCATCTTGCAACCATGAGAGCCAATTCTGAGGAGTAGGGCCAAGTGAGGATGGCAGAGCAGAGAAGAGGAGGGACCTCAAGTCCTGTGATGCCACATAAGCTTTATGCACCAACTCAAACTTCCTGTCACGTGACATAATATATTTTAAAGCCACTTCAAGTTGCTTCTTTGGTACTTGCAGCCAGAACATCCTAACTGGTTTAGGACATGTGTGTACTTGTGTATTAAGATTTCCCTTCTTAACATTAAAAGCGGGTCAAAGGATTGCTCCTTGGGCAGAGGAGAGGCTGGGAAAAGGCAGTTTTAGGAGAGGAAGTGACAGAATGAGGGGCCAGAGGAGCTGTGGCCAGACCTGAGCCCCCAGGCCAGCCAGTGCCCTTGGAGTGGTAACCCCTCCTCGTCACCAAGGGACAGTGCAGGGGGTGGGCCGCCCAGCCGCTCTCCAGCTGCATGGCGCCCAGCTCCTGGAGTTCCTCCCACGCTTTCTCCATGAGCTGTGCAAGCCCTGGGTGAGCACAAGGCCCTGGGGTCAGCCCTCCGGCTGCCGGACTCTTTCCCACAGAACCCCGAGAAGGGACTGAGTAAGCAGAGCTATTTTTATGTCTTCAGTCATCAGAGTTGCTATCTTAGTTTATAAGACAGTTTACGCTCCTTAGAAACTCGAGCTGCCCAGGAGCCCCTGGCAAACCCAGGACAGAGTTTGCCCCTGGCCCTCTGCCTCCTTCCCCCTGGCCTGGCCGGGCCATGCGAGGAGGGCCACCACCTGCTCCCGGCAGCCGCCTTCCGGGAGCTTCCTGGGCAGCTAGCACCTCCTCCATCAGCTCCCTTCCAAACCTAGCCCCTGGTGACTCTGGGACGGAGGGGGCGGCAGAAACACCCACCTTGCTGGGCAAAAGCCTCTGTGGAAGGGGTCCCCCAGGGACGCTGGACGAGGCCCCGACTGCCCTCCTCTGACACACACCCCTTGCCCAGGGCCGTACTGGAGACCCTGCCCATCAACTTACCTGGCCCCCTGGCCAACCTGGAAGGGAGCCTCCCCTCCCCCATCATAGACACAGGGCTCTGACCAGGTCACCCAGCAGAGCCAGGCCTTTGAACCCAGGTAACCTCCCTGGATCTGCACCTTTTCTGCTTGGGGTGGATGGTGTGACCTAGGACATTCAGAGATCTGGAATCAGCCCATGTGTCCCCTCTGTCACTCATTCATTCATGAGCAAGTATTCGCTGAGCCCCACCACGGGCCAGGCTCTGGGTGTGCAGGGGTGACAGGTCAGGTGCTGACCTCGGCGCTTATGACCTGGAGGTGGAGACAGATGGCTACTCTGTAGAACTGCACAGATGGTGGCCCGAAGCAGAGGGAGCTGCAGTCTGGCGGGCTGAGGGGCACGCTGGGTTGAGGAATGTCCCCCCAGAATTCACGTCCACTTGGGACCAGTGGCTGTGGCCTTATTCGGAAATAAGGACCTTGCAGATGTCATTAGTTAAGTCAAGGCCATACTGGCGTGGGGTGGCCTGGAATCGATGGCTGGTGTCCTCACAAGAAGAGGGAAACGCGGACACAGGCCTGGGGCAAGGGACCCTGTGGTGATGGTGGTGGAGGTCGGGGCTGCTCTACACGACAAGGGGCGTCACGGGTGCCGGCACCGCCAGAAGTTGGAGAGAGGCCTGGACCAGACCTCCCCAGAGCCTCCAGGAGGAAACAGCCGACGCAGCGTCCGGACCCTCAGCTCTGGACCCACGGGGTCCTGCCTTCTCACCGCGAGCCTAGCTCTGCCCACAAGAACTTTCCACCATGACGGACGTGCTCACCCATGTGACAGGGCCCAATATGGCAGCCACTGAACATGTGTGTCCGTGGCCACCTGAAACGTGGCCTGTGTGACCAAGGGACTAAGTGTCTAAAGTGTCACTTTGATTTGTTTCCATGTAAGTGGCAACATGTGACTGGTGCGGCCATGTTGCAAGCAGCCCTGTGAGGCCGCCCAGCCCCAGGGAGAGTCCTGCCCAGTGGGACAGGCCCACGGAGGGCCTGCCTGTGCCCTGAGCTTGGCCAAGGGGCTCCGTGGGTTGGGGGCGTCTGGGGGACTGTTTTGTGGCACTTGTACCGTATGGGGCTCATATTCCTGTCTTCTCTCTGCCAGTCAGAGCTGTCCCAGCCCGGCCTTCCCGACTTCGTCTGGCTCCAGGGCCGGGGAGCACCCAGAGCAGGGCGTCCTCGAGAGCTCTGCCCAAGTGCCCTGGCTTTCCAGTTTTTCTTTCTTGAATTTACAAGACTCTAGGGGTTTGCCGAAACCACTGTCTTTGCTTTGCGAGCTGCCCCAGAGCCAAGTGAGCATTCGCTTCCCAGGGTTAACAGAATTGCTTTAAATATAGACTCTAGCAGCAGTCCTGACTGGGCAATAAAATGTTTTATTGGTGGTAGTCATTCTTCGGCAGGGCGGTCCGTCAGCTCAGACTTCCAGCAAGGGTTATGTAATTGCGAGTCCGGGGTCCTGGGAGCAGGAGTGCCGTGGTGCGGGCTCCGAGAGACCCAGGGTGCGTCGCACACGTCGCGCGATTACCTTAAAGGTGACACCTTTGGGTTCGTCAGGAAGAACGAAGAGCCTCTAGATACGTGAGGATTACGTAGGGCTTTGAAAACATGATCTCAGAATGATTTTTAGTTGGTCTTTCGGTGGACACACATCATCTGGGGACGGGTCTTGGCTGTGGGGCCGAGAGCAGAGGGGCAAGGGCTCTGCAGTCAGAGTCTGAAGACCCACGTTGGAGTGTAGGGTCGCCACTTGCCTGGGGACTCAGATACTAGAACATTCACCTGTATCTTAGTAATAAAGCAGACGGGCTCAGAGGGGGTATTAATGGTGATGATGGAGGTGATGGAGGTGATGATGGGGTTTTGGTGGTGGTGGAGGAGCTGGTGATGGAGCGATGGTGCTGATGAAGGTGGTGGTACAGGCAGTGATGATAGATGTGATGGCGGTAGGGTTGCTGACGGCTGGTGGTGTTGGAGGGGATGAGGTAACGGAGGTGGTGGTGGCAGCAGTGGCGGTGGTCCTGGTGGACGGGCAGTGGAGGCGGTGGTGAGGAGGACACAGGCTAAGGTCGTGGTGTTGCCCCAGACTTTCCTTGTTTTCAGTGTCAGTGAGGTCCCGGGGACCTGCCTGGTCTGCTGGGCCTCCTACATTTTTTCTCTCGCATCACAAGGCTGGAAAGCCTAGGGTCAGATCTTGGTGTGTCTCCATGTTTAGAGCCCCCATTAGGCCCCCACTCCCACTGGGCCTGCAGGGACGGCCGCGCAGCCCCCCAGGACGGAGAGAAGACACATCCACCCCCAGACGTGCGTCTGTCTCCTGTCTTACAGCAGCGGCCCCTGAACTTTTTGGCACCAGGGACTGGTCTCGTGGAAGACAATTTTTCCACGGATGGGGGTGGGCAGGGGGGAAACGGTTCAGGCAGTAATGAGAGCGACGGGGAGCGGCGGGGAGCCGCAGACGAAGCTTCGCTCACTTGCCCGCCGCTCACCTCCTGCTGAGCGGCCCGGTTCCTAACAGGCCGCGGGCTGCTACTGGTCCGTGGCCCGGGGGCCAGGGACCCCTGTTTTACGGGATTCAAGCTCAGCTGAAGGGGCCAGCGTGCGGGAGGGCGTCCCTCAAGCGTTTACGGGTCTTTCACAGCAGTCGATTGAGGTGTGATGGACACGTGGCAAATCCGTGAATTGTGTGTGCAGCTCTGACTTACACAAGCACCCCTGGGTGACTGCCTCCCAGATCTGCCCCACGGCGTCTCCCAACACCCAGAACATTTTCGCAGCCCCTAGGACCAATCCCCGCCTGCGGGGAGCCCTGCTCTGACTCCCGTCCCTGAAGATCAGCTTTCCTCTCCTGGACGTCACGGAGGCAGAACCGTCCAGGGCCCTCCTGGTTTGAGATGTCGTCACCACGTGCTCGTGACCCCCGCCCACCCCTGTGCCAGGTCATGTGCGGCTGCACTGTGCCCAAGTCTGTTTATGCATCGCCTTGACGCACATTTGGGTTTGACCCGGTTTGGGACCGTCGTGCTCAGCCGACGCGAGCAGGCTTGCCTGCCTTTGTTCACAGGCCTTGTCCCTCTGGCCTCCTCCACGTCTGTGGCTCTGAGGGCCGCTCTGGGTCAGATCGTGTGAGGACCACGGTCCCCCGGCGGGGGTCTCCCGGTCCGATTTCTCGCACACACTTTCCACGGCCTCCAAAAGCCCGCAGATATCTGCTCTCAGGAAATGGCCAGGAGTCCAGCATTCTGGAAGCAGAGCGGGCGGCCTAGAGATGGGCGTGGAGACACGTGTTCACAGCCAGCAGCGCACAGCTGTTTCCTCTTGTGGCTTCCCAGCCTCCGATGATTTGTTTTATTAGAGGCGAGTTGTGTTTGCTACCGACCCACAGCCCCGGCGGCCCTGGGGAGGCCGGCGCCCAGCACTGACCCTGGCCCCCCAGCCTTCCCCCTGGCCTGTTCCTGCTGTGCACGCACTGGGGAGGGGGGCGCCGGGCCTGGGGCCCAGCATGGTCGGTGGGCTCAGGGCTCTGGAGAGAGCAGGCCTGCCTGGCCTCGCCGCTTGGAGGCCCGCCGGCAGGTGTGCACTGGCCAGTCCTTGGTGGAGCTCCATCTGCTGGCCTCCCCCGCACAGCTGGGCTTCGAGGTGGACCAGCCCCAGGCCAGTGACCCCCATCAGCTCCGCAGGAGTAGCAGAGCAGGCAGGGCCCAGACAGCCGCCCACAGGGGAGTTCTGTTCTGAGCACCCCTGCGGGGCCTCGGCAAATCCCGTAATGACCCCAGGCTGCCGCGCCCTCACCTGTCACAGGGCCAGCCGCTGCTGCCCTCAGGGTGCATGTAAAGGGCCTGGGGTGTGACCAGCCTGCCACCTTGTATGCATTCCATACGCACTTGTGTCCTTTCCACCTTGAGTTAAACCAGCTGCTGGTCACAGCCGCCAGTCGGGGGGCGGGGGAGGCCCATCACAGGGACGGAGGCAAACGGCCAGTCCCGCCTGCCAAGGTCTGGGCAGCCACGGGGGACGCCCCTCCCCGAGGGCCTGACCTTGGATGGTCGCGCCGTGGGGCTTGGTGGCTGGTATGGGTTTCTGAAGAGGATGTTTCCTGGTCCCCCTGCACCGGCCCACGAGCAACCCCACGCTGAGGTTTCCCAGGGCAGATGGGCTGCAAGGTGGGCTGTCTCGGCTGGGAGGGGCTCCAACAAATTAGCATGGTTTGCTCTGACCTTGGGGCCGAATTTGGCCAGTATTTAACTCAGAAGTGGGCTTTTAAAAGTTTGCCTGAAGCATCTGCCTTAATGGCCACATCTCGCGGGAGTGGACGGCGCTCAGCTGGATTTGGTTTGGGTTTGGCCTCTGCCTGGGGGGTGGGGGGGATGCCCTCTCCTGGAGCTGGGGTCCTGGGGGAGCGGGCGCCTCCTGCCCGCCCGCTGGCGCTGCACCCACAAGGGCCTCTATCCCTGGGCGCCCCGCCCCCTCCCCCACCCCGGCCCCGGCTGCTCTGCACCTGCTTTATGGGAAAGAGTAGAAGGAGATTTTCTCAGGATTCTGGGTTGGGGGGTTTGGGGTGGGGCTGGGGAGGAGCCTCCCATGACATATTAAAACCTCCAAATGGAAAGACTTATTGAAAAATATTGCAGGATCCTCCGCCGTTACATCACGAACTTAGCACGTGTTGCAGGGCCGTCCAGTCTCCAGGCCGTCCTGGCTGCGCCTGTGACTTTTATTAACGGCAGGCTGGCCGGCCCCTGGGCCCCAGCATGGAAAATCTTCCCGCTTGTCTGGGTTTGCAGCTTGTGCTGGAGGGAGCCCAGCCCTGCGGCCAGATGCACACGCCCTTGCTGTGCACTGGGCCCCACGTTGTCCCCAGTGTTCTCCCAGGTCCCTGCAGCGGGGCTGCCCTGGGGGCGGGGTCTGTCCCCAAGGGCCGGGTCCACCCCCAGGGGCCGGGGCTGCAGGGTGCTCTCTGCCCTTCCTGAAGCCCCCGTGGGCCTGGCTCGGGCCTGGCTCGGGCGCTGCTGGGCCAGAACCGCTGGGTGACCTGGGCTCTCCCGTCCGCTCTGGGCATCTTGTCGAATCTTCCTCACACCATGAGGACAAGCTCGGGCAAGGTCAAACCACTGGACGAGGTCGCTCTTTGGTGGTCAGGGGTTTCAAATCCCATAGACACCCCGGGAAGAGCAGTAGCTTCTCTGTGTTAAAGATGCAGCCGTGCCTTTTCTGGGCGCGTCATTCAAACTCCAGCGTGAGGCCAACCCCAGGAGATGCGTGGGTCCCCCTGTGCTGGCCCAGATGGGATGGTTCCCGGACAGGGGCCTGGCTGGGCTTTCCCCAGGGTCCTGGGAGAACACACTTTGGAAACTGCAGTTGGCTGGTAGAGTTCCAGCCCAGGACTTGGGCCTTAATCGGGGGAGGAGGCCCCTGCTGGGGTTTCTCATGGGCACTGAGCTCTCCAAGCCTCTGGGCAGCTCCCAGGCCTTGTCGTGCTGAGAGTGGGAAGTGGGGGTCTTTCACCCCCACCCCAGGGGTACAGCTGGGTGCCTGCTTCTGGGGACAAAGAGATATGAACCTATTAGGGAAAGTTCCTTCTGGGCAGGCCCAGCCCGGGGGCTGGGGGCTGGGGGCTGGGAGCTGGCAGGAGGGGGTCTCCAGGTGGGGTGGGCACCACGTGCAGCTACCACTGTCGACGGAGTGGCCGTGAGCCCCAGAGCTGTGGAGCCTCTTCCCCAGGCGCCTGGCTTCCCGTCCAGTGCCAGCCTGGATCCCAGCCAGTTTAGGCCGAAGAGACATCCGGCAAGGATCGCTTATTGAGGGAGGCCCCCAGACTCCTGAACAAGCCCTAGACACCCTAGGGTGCTGTGGGCTACAGACTGGGGCTCTTACAGTCACCTCGGAGGGGTACATTCCGGCCTCTTCACCAGAACCTGCTTTCCTGCGTCTGCTTCCCCGGGGAAGCATGGGGGGCTGGGAAGCCCCTGCCTCGTGTCAGGGACCCTGCTCTCATAGGGCGACATTCTGCAAACTTGGGGAGGGTGTCTATGAACAAACAACTTTCTGTGCGCTCTGCTGACTTTCTGGAACAAGCCCTGCCAGCCTCTCCCGGGAGCCGCTCGGGTCTGTCTGCTGAGGTGCGGGGTGCTGGGTATCCAAGCACTGGACCCTGGGCCATCTGCACCCTGGGGGCCCCTTTCTGCTGAGCCCCCTCCTTGAGCAGAGAGGCTGTGCTTTCAAGGTTCCCAGGTAGAAGCTCATCCTTGGCAGGTAGCGGTGCCCACACCCTGCCTCTGGCTCTGCCTCCTGCCTTACAGGGTCTCCAGCGCCAGCCCTCTTTGGGCATGCAGTAGGCGCCGCGTGTGTGCCACTGAGCTTCGGCACATGGCTGGGGGTTGCACAGCCAGGATTGGACCCCAGTCTCCCCACCACTCTGGGTCGGCTGCCCTCCAAGCTTCCAGGGGCCTATTGGCAGGATGCTTGATTGAGGGCAAGGCTGGTTCCAAAGTTGGAGCTGGCAGGACAAGGACCGTCCTGTCCCCTGCCAGGGTCAGCGCAGGGCCAGGCAGCGGCAGAGGCCGGAGGTGGCCCAAGAAGGAAATGGCTGAAATTTGCAGCCAGGGCAGGAAATGGACTAATTGTGGAGGAGGAGTTGGAATGCCAGCTGGAATGCCGCCCCCTTGGTGCCGCACCCCCCCACCGCCCCTCCCGCCGGAGATCTGGGCCCAGAGGCAGGAAGTGACTGGTGTCTTGGCCAGAGGAGCTCTTGCCCCCTGGGTTGGGTGCCCTCCCCGTGCCCCCTCCGGTTCCTAGCCAGAGGCCATCTAGGAAGAGGGTTGGGAATAGACGGAGGGGCCTCAGGGTGGTGGAGGGGTCGCAGGATGGCGGAGGGGCCGCAGGGTGGCGGAGGGGCCGGGAGCTGAACCAGGTCCTGCCTCTGCCGCTCGCCGGGGCTCCCTCTCAGCTCCCTCCACCTGGGGCGTTGGCCCCACCAACCTCTTTGGCCCCAGTGCACTTGGCACTTAGCACGCTCTGGCACGAGTCACACTTTCGCACACACTCTTCTCCACCTGGAAGGCTTCTCCCCAGTGGAGAGCTTCTATCCAGTCTTCAGGACCCAGCTTTGGCGGCAGCTCCGAGATCAAGCTGTGCCGACAGCCCCCAGCCCGCAGATGCCGCGCCCCCCCGCTCTCCTACGGCCTCACAGTCCAGCCCCCTGTACCGGGGGCGGCCCCGCGCACTTCTCTGTCTCCCACACGGGACGGTGGCTCCACCACGCCGCAGCACTAGGTGGAGCACACAGTTGGCACCCAGTGTTTGCTGGGCTTGGAAACGTAGCCCTTGTGGTTTCAGTTGCCTGAGAGACGGCCTTGGGATCAGGAGCGAGTTTTCCCTTTCTTGGGCTGCGGGGGCTGCGTGGACTCAGCCTTCAACCAACGTGGCCGCTGTTCTCGCCATCAATCACCGTCCTCTCTGCAGCCCGGCGTGGTCAGACACGGCCTCCGAAGTCAGCAGGCCTGGGTCTGCTCCACCACCCACGGGCTCTACTTCAGCTCCCGGAGCCTCAGTTTTCTCCTCCGTCAAGTGGGCAGAATGGCACACCCACCCGGGAGGGACGTGGGGGTCCCAGTGATGGAAGGCTATGCCCAGCACCGGACGGGCGCTTACACCCCCCAGAAGGAGGACAGGAGAGAAGGGCCCAGCGACTGTGATCCAGGCTGGGAGGGCCCCCCTCCCCAATTCCTTTGCCTAGCATTCCCGCCCTGAGACAGGCACCCCGCAAAGGAGGACACAGCAGCCTCCTCCCGCCAGACCCTCATCTCCTGGGGGAGCTGCTGCCCCTCCTGAGGGTGTTGTGGGCATAGGGGCTGCGTGTGGCTGGGGGCTTGGCTTGCCCTTGGAGGCTGGTGAGGCCAGTGGTTATGAGGCAGCTGTGGAAGCAGCTCGGGTCTCGTGGGTCAGGCGTGTGGGAAGCAAGGGTGGGGTGCGGGTAGGTCCCCTCCTCTCTCCCCCAGGCCCCGACGTTCCTGGGCTGGACTCGCCCTGGCCCCTCCGGGGTCGTCAGCTTGGACCCCTCGTCCCCGGGACGCCCCCCGTCTCTCACGCTAGGGCTCTTCTCTTCATGCCCACTCAGGCCCTGCGCTGCGTACCAGGTCCCCACCCCTTCCTCCCAAGCAGCCCAGGGGCTCTCAGTTGGCTTCAAAGAAGAATTTCTCATGGGGGTGGGGGGTGACCGAGAGAAGCAACCTTCTTAGGAGGCTTTTATCGTTGGGGGCTGTGGGCTTCTGGGGGCTTTGCTGGGAGTCCAGGCCAGGGCTGAGTCTTCCTGGCCCATCTCCAGGATCTTTGCCCAAAGGGGCAGGTCCGAGTGGCCCAGGGAGGGAGCTACACATCTCAGCTGCCCCCGACCTCCCCCGTCCCCTCTCTCATCCACCTTCCAGGGCAATGTGGTGGCACCTGGAGGGAGAGGCCTGGGTCCCAGAGGGACAGGAGTGCTGGCTGCGGCCACCATGGACAGGGGGCTGCACTTCGTGCTCCCCAGATTCTGAAAATCCCTCCCATTCAGAGCCCCCGCCTCAGAGCAAGGAGGTGGGGGGCGTCTTTGGAAAGAGCTGCGACTTGTGATGTTAAGTGTAACCCCCTTGACCCCTGAACACAGCCCCGTGTGTACACGTGTGTTTCTTCCGGGCCCTCCAGAGCCGTTGCAGGGCAGGCAGAGCTCCATGAAGACCCCCACTTGAGGGCAGGTGGGGAGCTGAGGCTCGCAGACCTGCAGGACGCCAAGTGGCCACGCAGCATCAGGTGGCCACCCTCTGGGGACGGCCCTGGCCAGGCCCCTGTCCCTGGTGCCTGGCCGGGAGGCCTTGCTCAGAGTTTGGACCTGTCTCACCGCTTCCCGAAATTTGCCACTGGAGATCGGATACGAGCTAAGGAAACATTTATTTTAAATGTAAGCTGATCGTGGTGGAAGCCCTGGCCGGGCCCGCTGACTGCAGCCTGTGGATCGTGGGGCCGACGATATAAATAGGGCACAGTTGCTGTCGCTCTTAACCCGGCGGCGGGGCGGGGGTGGGGTGGGGTGCTGCCGAGGGCTGTGTGCAGGGAGACTGGTGGGGCCAGGCCTGCGGCCCGGATGGCCTGCTGCAGGGTCCGACCCCACGCTGGTGAGTGCCTCTCCCACCTCATCTCGCCAGTGGGAGGGAGCCTCCTGCAGCCCCTCGGGCAGGCAGAGGCCCCTGGACCCCCCATGTGCCCCCGAGGGTTGGCACTGTCCTGTTCCCCCCCTCACCCCGGTCCTTGACCCCGGCCTCTGCGCCACACGTGAGCCTGAGCCTGAGAACGTCCCGCCGTCTTGTGCATCTCCGGTGGGACCCCGCCGCATGGCCTCACCTTCCTGGAAGCAGGGTGTCAGCATGCCCCGCCCACTGCCAGCTCCCACCCCCGGATGCCTGACATCCTGTGCAGGATTCTGAGCGACTCCGCACCGCCCCCCTGCACTACCCCCGTCGTCGGAAACAAAGGCGGAGAATGCTGAGGGGCCCCTGGGACGTGCGACAGCGTCTGGCCGGGCTCCAGGAGTCACCCACAGGCATGCCGGGGAGCTGGCGGGCGGCCAGGGGTGTCCCGCCAGCAGCCCTGTGGGTGTGTGGGGGGAAGCCCATGGAACAGGCCCCTTCCTGGGAGCCCGGCCCAGACCCTGGAGCAGGAAGCCAGGCCTGTCCGTCCATCCGTACGTCCACTGTGCCGGCCTGGGGGTGGAGACCGGGGCCAGGAACGCCAGAAGGGTTGGCACTTCCTCATGCAAATCCCCCTAGAGACAGGGAAACTGAGGCTCAGAGAGGGGCTGCCCTCGCCTCTGACCCCTGGAGCCCAGCACAGCGCGTCCAAGAGGGAGCGGCTGACCTCAGGAAGGGCGCGTTCGGGACACTTCATGCCAGCTTTGCTCTGAGTTAGCATGCATAGTATTCCTACTTTATTGGTATGGAAACCAGCGTCAGAGGTAGTTGATCGTGGGCAGTGGTGGGCCAGGGCTCAGGACCCGCTCAGGGCAGGAGGAGGCATGTCCAGAGCTCAAGGCAGGGCCAACACCGCCCGGAGGCTCCACCTCTGAATTCCCATTTCAGCGGGTGCTGAGGGCCCCAGAGCTGAATCTGAGACCGACAGAGCCTCTGGCCAGGGGCCCCAGGTGGAGGGCACGGCCCATGGCCTCCTCCTGCAGCCCCAGCTGGCGGGATGCCAGGCACCTCGATGCCCCACGAGCCCCTCCGGTGCGGCTCTGAGGCTCGGCCCAGGGCAGCGGCTTCTCCTGGACCCTGCGGCCTGGAAGCTGCGAGGAGAGGCTGGCCGTGGCTTGGGTGGAAGGAAGCCGCAGTGGCTCCTGGTCTGAGTCCCCGAGGTCCAAGGCGTCCTTCTGCACCACTGAGCGTCTGTGTGGCCCAGCGATTAGCTCAGATCTGGGGGTCTGGGGATGAGTTGCAGCTAGGTTCCCCGACCTGCCTCAGAATCCCGCTCGCCAGTTGGTGGCGGGGCCACTGGGAACCCAAGATCTGCCACCAGGGGCTCAGGAGATGGGGCGGAGGGCGACGTCAGGGCCACTGTCCGAGGGTGCCGGGGTTTGGGGGTGGATATTGGGAGGGGGCACGTCGACCCCCCACCTTTCTTCTTCACCCAAGAGCCTGAGGACGGCTCGCCTCTGGGGCTGAAGGTGCAGGGCAAGCATCGTCTTACTCTAGTTGTGTCTGTCAGGCCTCCCAGAAACACCTGCCGTGATGGTGGAAACCAAGACACCATGCGGAGACCCCATGTGGGCCTGGGTCCTGGCCTCCACAACCAACTCACAAGAGAAACAACACTGACACTGAAATAAAAGTGTGACTTAAATAAGTGGGGCCTGACGTGGGGATTCAGAGTCCTGATCCTGGCATTTCCTCACCAGTCACGTGACCTGGGAACAATGCTGACCTCTCTGTTTTCGGTCTCTATCTGGAGAATGGGTGACGGTAGACCCCACCTCCAGGGTCTGACGTGAGCATTGACGGGTTAGGAGATGTAGCAGTATACAGTAAGCACTCAATAAATACACGTTATCTTTGGGCACGACACACACATATATGTTTGCTGGAATTAAAGCAGGTCCTTCCTTGGCCCTCGAAGTTTTCCACGTGCCTGTGGCCTTTCTCTGCGGCTTTGGTTGGACACCGACGAAGGGACGTGGGACACAGGCTAGGTGGCGGCTGTGGTCCCCGTGCAGGCCAGAGGACAGGGACGTCCCCGCCCCTGCCGGTCCTCCAGCAGGACACGGTGCCCACCGACAGCACACGGCCCTTCACGGAGGGCGCGAAGCTGTCCACTGCTTGTCCGCCCTGTGCATCTTCATGGACGTGGTGGGACCAGCCTCCTGGCACCTCCTCTGAGGGACAGGCCACCCCTGGGCCCTCGGGCATTTCCTCCAGCCCCTGTATACCCACCGGGTGCTTGTTCCAGAGCCCTGAGCGTCACGGGGAGGAGCTACACTGTGATCCCCCAGGCTGGCAGGGACCACCTCCCCTAAGACCCCGGGGCCCAAACGCAGCCTCCCCACAGGCAGTGGGCAGGGCCCTGCCCTGCCAGGCCTGCTCCCCTCTCTCTGGAATGTTCCACAGTCCACGTGGAAAGGAAATGGGCAGCAGCTTCAGGCCCACAGAGAAAGGATGGTGCCCAGGGCACCGTCCAGGCATTTCTGAGGCCCCTCCCTGTTCCCTGAGTCCACAGGGACCTGGCAGTGCCTGGGCCTCCCTCCTGAGGGTCAGAGAGGAGCCGGGTCTTTGCTTCTTTTGCGTGGTCCCTCTGCGGTCAGCGAGGGGCTCCAGCCAGGTCCGTGGGAGGAACAGGGAGAGGATGGGGTGGCAGGCAGAGGCCAGCAGCTATGGCTGTGACCCCAGGAGGTGACCCAGGCCTCACAGCCCTTCGGGCGGAGTTTCAGAATCAGCCCCGTTTCACAGGCTGCAGACTGCAGACTGCAGCCACGCGCCCATGGCCAGAGCTGGGTCTTCCTGCCCCTCCCCACCAGGCCCTGTGACCTTGGTCAAGTCCTTGAGGTCTGCACTCGGTTCGTCTCCCATGGGGCAGCAGCCCTGCCCTCCCCCTGGGGGTCTTGCGTTCAGCTTGGGCCTCACCCAGTGGCGCCATGGTGCTGACTGGCGAGTGTCCTGGGGCTGACCCCAGACGGCCGGGATTTGCCCCCTCATGTTCCAGAGGCCACAGGGCCGCATCAGTGTCAGTGGGGCTGGCAGGGCCAGCAGGCCCGGTGGTGCTGGCGGGGCAGGAGCCCCCTAAGGCCCCAGGGAGAGTCACTTCCTGTCCCTTCCTGCCTCGTTGGTTCCTCCTTCCTTCACCCCCTGAGCAGATGTTTCTCCCGTGACTCCTGGGGACCAGGCATTGGAGGAGCCATGACCCTGCTGGTCTTCTGGAAGCTTCTTCAAGTCCCTTCGAGCTTCAAAGGCCTGGGAGCTGGGTGACCTCTGTCCTCAGCCGGGCGTGGTTTCCGGGCATTCCTGGGGTGGCAGGCAGCTCTTTGGGGCTATTTTGGGATCACCACAAACTTCACTCTTCTCCTGTGAACGGGGACTTTTCATCGGACTTGGCTAAGATGGGGATGACGTCACTCCCAAATTACAGGGGCTCTGCTGGGTGGGGCGGGGTGAGGGCAAAGGGTGTGACCCCCTAGCACCCTGCCAGGTGACCCAAGGCCTGTCACCTGTGGGTAGGCTTGGAGCTCCCCTCCCAAGAGGCCACACGGCCACGTGGTGCACAGTGTGCGTCTGGAAAAATCCCCACGCTGGGTAAAACATCTGTTTGTTTCTTTGGGACGGGGTAGCTGGATGTGAACCTTCCAGGGAAGTGACTAAACGCCTTTGTCTTTCCCAGGGAGGCTGGCCTCTGCTGCAGCCCAGAAGGGAGGGGGTTAAGCGGTCCTCCTTTCCCACCCACCCATGGTTAGCAGGTCCCATCCCAGCCCCAGAGCCCGAGTAACCCAAGCTCTCATTCGGCCTCTGACAAGCTTCGAGGAGCCCCTGCCCGGCAGCCCCTGAGACCCCGGCCACCTCCCCCAGGGGCAGAACAAAGCACCAGCTCCAGGGGCCCCATTCACCCAGTAGGAGCGGCAGAGCGCAGCTGGGAGTTGAAGAGAGGTGGAGTGTCCCCAGCTTCCTTCCCATGTCGGCGGGGGGGGGGGGGGTGGGGGGGGGGTGGGTGTGGACAGAGACGGGCAAGAGGAAAAGAAGCAGAGACCCTCTCAGGACCCTCCTGAACGGGGCAGGGGGTACCCCCAGCACTGGGAGGTCCCCAGGCTCAGAGCACCCCACAAGGCCAGGTGCACACACTCACTCACTCATTCACTTATTCATGCATTCACTCATTCATTTGCTCACTCGTTCATTCCGCAAGCATCTGGAGTGGCTGCTCTGGGGTGGGCACTGGGGGAAACCTCTCTCCCCACCTCGCTTTGAAATTCTATTCAGTCCCTTTGGGGTCATGGCACAGAAAATTCCTATTAACATGCAGCTCGCCTGCAGCCCGGGGCTAGGCTGGCAGCTGGCACTCGGCGAGCGCTGGCGGCGAGTTGGGGTGGGGGAGAGAGGCAGTCGTGGTTCCTGTTGACACTTGGCGGGAAGTCATGTGGCCTGGGCTCCGGCTCCCTGGTGGGCCTTGCGGGAGGGCACCCGGCAGGTGCACCCTAACCCTGCCAGGGGGTCAGAGGATTCTTTGGCTGCAGATACGGAAACCCAGCTGTCTGACACAAAACAAGGAAGAGCGCGATGAAGGCAAGAGGAGTAGAGACGGGGCGGGTCTGCGCGGTCGGCAGCTTGACGTCTCATCCCAGACCCAGGCTGTCCCTCTGCCCAGCCGTCCTCACAGGGGTAGACCTTGTCCTCAGGACAATCCTCTGTGGTCACGCAAAGGGGCAGGGGCAGTTGGGGTCCAACCCTACATTTAAATTCAGCAGAAGAGTCTGGGAGCAGGGGGCCTACTCCCCAAGCTTGGGAGACAAGTCTGCTCCTCAGGCTGATTGCGCCTGGACCACAGACGATTGACTGGTCTGGATCAACAAAATACTGTCATTTTGGGTCTTTCCTGGTGGCACAGTGGTTGAGAGTCCGCCTGCCGATGCAGGGGACGCGGGTTCGTGCCCCGGTCCGGGAAGATCCCACATGCCGCGGAGCGGCTGGGCCCGTGAGCCATGGCCGCTGAGCCTGTGCGTCCGGAGCCCGTGCTCCGCAACGGGAGAGGCCACAGCTGTGAGAGGCCCGCGTACCGCAAAAAAACAAACAAAAACTACGGTCATTTCAACACGTAATCGATAAGCAGTTTATCAGTGAGCTCTTTCCCTCTGATACAGAGTCTGTGGAACCTGGTGCGTATTTTGCATTGACAGCACGTCTGGACTTGCACACTGCATTCTCACTGGAAATACTTTATCTGTACTTATTTCCATAAAATGTACAGTTGAAAAGTAGATTCACTTAGCTGGCTTGCCTGAACCGTACTTGAAAGCTTTCTAATTGATTCGAATACCCCCCAAATTCATTTTTCTCTAATATTCACACTTCCAATGACAAATCTACTTCAGTTTTAAATTTTCCTGCCTGCTATCTTTTGAGCATATTTTCATACGATTACCTTTTCTGTTATCTATTCATTTCTTTAGCCCATTTTTCTATAGTGTTTGCCTTTTTCTTTATTTGTAAAAGCTGTTTAAATATCAGAGCTAGTAACCTTTGGCCTATGATATAGTTTGAAGATGTTTTCTCAGTTTGTCTTTTATCTAGTTAATTTCTAATTTTTATGCAAAACAAAAGTTTTTTAAACAAAGAAATTATGGAAAAGCCCATCCATGTTTTCTTTCAGGGCTTTATGGGTTGTTTGTTTATTTACTTCAAAGACTTTAAATTTTGAAACAGTGATGGACTCACACGAAGTGGCAAAGACAGCAGAGGGTCCCATCGACCATTTCCTCTGATGGATGAACTTTATCTGACTGGTCAAAACGAGAACATTGGCTCTGGATCAGAGTGGCAGCAGATCTATGGAATTTCGTCATGTGTGCAGATTTGTGGAAACACCGGCACATCAAGACCCAGAACTGAGCTGCCACCATGAAGATTTCCCTCATTATGGTTTCATTTTGTTTTATTTTACATTTATATCTCTGACCCATTTTTAGTTTACTTCTGGTATAAAGGACAAGGGAAGAATCTAATTTAATCTTTTTCTTATGAATATCCTACTATCCCGATACCACGTTTTTCTTTCTTTTTGTAGACAGCTTTGTTGACGTAAAACCGACATTACTCAATCTACATGTATTTGGAACGTATAATTTGATCAATCCTGACATAAGTATACACCATCACTGAGGGATGCCCATCACTAAAATCAAGATAATGAACCTGCCCATCACACCAAAGTTTCCTCGTGCCCTTGGTAACGCCTCCCTGGTACCCCACTGCGCTCCCTGTCACTTCAGGTTGTCCGGCATTTTTATGGTTTTATGTAAATGAAGTCACAACGCATGTAACCTTCATTTGTTTGGCTTCCTTAGCTCAGCCCATCAGCAGAGGCCAAACTTTTTTATTGTTGTTGGCTGCCAGGCTGTTCACCTCCACCCACCCATCCACCCATCCACCCATCCATGTGTCCATCCACCCATCCACCCATCCATGTGTCCATCCATCCATCCATCTATCCACACATCTATGTGACCAGCCACACATCCATGTGTCCATCAACTCCTTCATCCACCTACCCATCCATCCAATAGCTACCATAACTTCTCAGGGCCAGGCAGGGCCCTAGGTGAGGCCATGAAGCCATGACAGGACGCAGCACTGCCCTCATAGAGCTGACATTCCAGGGCTTTAAGTCATGGGGAAAATAGAAGTCAGAAATGCCATGGGCTCTGCAAACTCCTTTGCTCCCGGGGCTCCCTCTGGAATGTGCCTGAGTGGCTGTGGGAGGTCCCTACAGGAGGGCATCCCCAGGGATCACGGAAAGGAACCAATGGCTGTCACCGGCTCCCTTCTTGGTCTCATGCTCACTAGGAGTCTTCTAGGGGCACGAGGGCAGTAAAGGGTCCCCACGCCCACAAGCCTCCCTTCTGGGGGCTCTGTACAGCTGGGGGCTGGGGGCCGGGGGCTGCTGAGGGTCTCAGAGTTTCTGACAGTAGCTTCTGAGCACCGGCACTCACCGAGAGGCCTCTGGAGGCACCAAGCCAGGAGCCACGTTTATTGAGCACCTGCTGTGTGCGCCTCACCCAGTGATGAGCTCATCCAAACTCCTGAAAGAGAGACTCCATTCTGCAGCGAGAAACAGGTGCTGAGGGGCGGGAAAGGGCACAGCTGTGGGTCTGAACCCAAGTGGTCTGTCCCCCTCTGTGCGTTTCTCAATAAGGACCTGCCCTAGGGGCTGGTGGTGGCCGAGTGCCTGGCCGAGACGCCCGGAGTCTCTCCAACTCTGATCTCATTCAGAAGCTGGCTCAGGACGCCGGACGGCTGGGCGGCCATCCTAGCGTGACCTCTCATCTCCCGGCCGCCTGGCCCCGGCCCGAGGCAAGTCTCGGCTTCTTTCTGGCCTCCACTGGGATTACTTAGTGGATAAAGGATAACTGAGTCTGTGGCTCAAGTGTCAGGCCAGGAATGGCTAACGTGGGCGGCCAGGGGCCTCCCGCCCGCTGGCTGGATCTGAAGAGCCCGTCCGCCACACTGTGGCGGGCAGCTGGGCTGGGGGCCGTGAGGCTGGGAGGGAGCGGTCTGGACCTGGGCTCAGAAAGTCCCAGGTGCAAATCAGAACCTCCCTCACAGCGCGTCAGTGAACTTGGGCAAACCAGGGGCCTGTTCTGTGCCTCACGCCCTCTGGAGGACGGGCGGATTCGGCCTCACTGCAGACGCTGAGTGGATGAGGGGGTGGGGCGGGCACGGGGGCCTGAGCGCCAACCTGCTCCTCCCCTGATGCAGACGGAGCAGCCCCACACCCTGGGGGTGGCGCCCAGCCACACATTCTGCTGCTCAGGTGCTGTCAGCAACGCAGACCAGCAGCTCCCAAGGGCGAGCCAGGCCCCTGCCCCCGCCCCCGCCCCGGCCACGTGCTGCACGCTGGACGTCTGGCTCTTTTCACGGACTAGTTCCATCACAGCATGTGACTCTGCTATGGACTGAATGTCCCCCTGAGAGCCACAGGTTGAAGCCCGAACCCCCAACGTGACTGCATTCGGAGAGGCAGCCTCTAGGGAGTAATTAGGTTACATGAGGTCATGGTGTGGGCCCTGACCCGGTAGGCCTGGTGCCCCTATAGGAAGGGGCAGAGGCACCAGAGCTCTGTCCTTCCGTGTGGGTGCACAGGAGGAGGCGGCTGTTGGCGAGGGAGAGCTCTCGCCGGAAAGCAGCCAGGGGGCACCTCCGTCTTGGATGTCGTCGGGCCTCCAGGACTGTGAGAAAGTGCAGTTCTGCTCTTTGCGCTGCCCTGTCTGGGGTGTTGTGTTCTGACAGCCCTAGCAGACTGGTACCCTCTCCAAATGCCATGGTGACCCGGCCCGCCTCTCACTTTACTGCCTGGGAATAGGACATGGAAAGGGGAGCAAGGAGAGTCCTGAACCAGCATCCTGGGCCTGCCTGGACCCCTGGCTTCTGTGTGACCTCAAACAAGTCCTGTTTTCTTTCCGGGCTTCAGTTCCCCCGCACAAGATGAGGACATGGTACTGAGTGACCTCTGCAGGCTCCTCCACACCTGGCGTGCGGCCCTGAAGACAGGCAGGCTCAGAGCGGCCCCTACCCTGATGGCTGAGTGCATGCTGGGCCCTAGGAGGGCGGCAGAGGTCCCTGGACTCCCCGGCGGGGCCATGCAATGCCCGCCAGCCTGGGGCAGCGCCTACCCCATGGCCCCTGGTCAGTCCGGCCTTTGTGGGAACTCAGGAGATGGGCTGCCAGCCGGACCCTTTTGCAGGAGCCCATGGCCAGCTCTGCCCAGAGGCTGTGCCTCAGACGCCCGTCCCTTCAGGGCTCCCGTCCAGCTGGAGCTGTGCAGAGAGAAGAGCCCCCTTTCTCGGGCCGTAAGCCCCCCAGCAGGAGGCTGGGCTCCCCTTGCCAGCGCAGGCCCACCTGGCTCCTCTGTCCTCACCGTGTGCGTGGCGGAAGCGGCACGTCCTTTAGAGCAGAGCCCGTCTTGGAGTCCGACACTGATGGATGGGCCGGGGGCCTGGGCTACTGCCGGGAGGGAGTGAGTCCACTCCTCAGGCCACGGGAGAAGCTGGGCACGGCCCCTGGGCCTGGGGAGGGGAGTTCTAGGGGCAGCGTCCGGGCAGGCGGGCTCTCTGCTGAATCCCGCATTTCTGCGGTTATTTCTGAAAGTGGCCGTGTGCCTCTGACTTCACTGCAGGTCCTCCTGAAGGAAAAGCCTCTCTGGGCACCACAGGGCGTGCTGGTGGCCCAGGCTGCCCCCCTGAGTCTCCAGCCCGAGAGGGGAGCTGGCTCTCTGGGAAACGGGCCTGGCTGGTTCAGTACAGCCTTTCTGCCCATCTTGCAGTTGAAATCAAAACTCCCAAGTAAGAAGAGGTCACCCCTGCGCTTGGGCACTTGTGACCTGCCCTGCAGGGCACCTGCTTCCTGAATGTGTTTCTCCCCAAGGGGGCTCACTCATTCATTCACTTGTTCGTTCACTCATTCTTTCCTTCAGCACTAGGTGGCTTTCTTTTTCAGTCTTCATGTCCTGACCTCAAAATGGGGTGGTTTTTCTAGGTCAGAGCTGTGCAGTAGCCACAGAATGAGAGCCATGTGTGTATCGATGATCCCAAACTTGCTGGTGTCTGCATTAAAAGACATAAAAACAAACAGGTGAGACTTAACTTTGACCGTGTATTTAACCCAACAATGCAAAGCGCTGTCATCTCGGCGTGTAACCTGCGCCAAACGTGTTCAAGAGGAATCCTGCTTTGCCGGCACCGAGACTCTGAAATCCTCTGTGTGTTTTCCTGTTTCGCTCCCCAAACTGGGACCCAGCACTGCTCTTGCCACCCCCACCCCCCCATGAGAATCCTCGCATCCTGGTCTCTCTGCTCTGGGTCTCAGGGTGTGAGAGGAGGGCCTGGCCAGAGGGCAGAGACTGCCAGGCTGGGGCCCCTGGGGCCGGCAGGGTGTGGACGCTCCCCCGGGAAGCCCCTGGGCCAGGCAGCTGCTCCGAGGCCTGGAGGCTGGCGTTGGGGGGGTCTGGCCCCTCGTCCTGTCCCATCCACTGGGGCCACGGGGGCTGGGAGGGGCAGCTTCCTTTCTGCTCTCAGGTGTGGTCTGGGATAAAGCAGGCCCTGGAGGCACAAGAGGGAGGCTAGCACTGGATTCCTGCAGAGACAGCCCCCCCGGCTGGTGGGCTCTGGGCTGACGAGTGAGGTGGGTTAAGTTGCCCACCTCAGGGAGGTTAAGGGGGGTTCGGACCCAGACGCCTCCAGCACAGCCACCTACTGGCTGCTGGGGCAGCACTCGCTATACAGCTGTGCGCTGCCCCAGGGGCCGTGGCCCTTCCTGGGCCCCGGGGGCAGCTGAGCTGGGAGCAGGTGGGAGGTGGGAGGTCTCCCTGTCTGGGCCCGGCGGCCCCGGCGCTGGGGTCTGAGTGTGCGCGCAGTGCAGAGCAGGGAGCGTGTGGGTGCACCCATGACGGCCACCCCTGTCCTCCAGGGGCGGCCCCTCATCCCCCCGCCGGCCCCTTTCAGCAGATCCGCAGAGTGCTGTACAAACTCTGCCCCGTTAGCCTCCCGCGGTCTCGAGGTAACTGGGTCCACTTTGCAGGAGGGGAAGCCGGGCCACCTCACTGTTCAAGGTTTACAGCTTGGCCACCCATCAAGCCATCCCGTCCCAATGCCCCCTGGGATCCCAGACGCAGGACATGCTCACAGGAGCAGAACCCCCCCGGTAGGGGGCGAGAAGCGAGGGGCTGGTCTAGGGCAGTGAGCGCCTCCGAGTCGCTGCCTCTGAGCCCGGTGCAGGGCGTGCTGCTCCTCCAAGCGCCATCTGTAGCCACGCTCGCTGAATTCTCTCGGGGAGTCACACAGGTCCTGAACGGAGGTTCAATCCCCCTTTCACAGGTGAGAAAGCAGAGCTTCGGAGAGGTTCAGCTCTCCGTGTAGAGGCAGCACAGCTGCAAAGCGCAGAGCTGCCAGGATGGAGCCCGTCCGACCCCGAGGCCATGCCTTCCTTCCGTTCGCGCACGCCGTCACCCTGAAGGCGCGTCCCACTCAGGAACAGCCACGTGAAGTTTGGGTGCATAGCTGGGACCCCCGGGAAGGGGCCTAAGCAACGGAGCGAAAGCCACGTGCAGGGAGGGGGTGAGCTTCGCGGCCGTGCTCCATCTGGAAGCCAACGCCAGCTGGGCCTTGGGGAGAGTCTGCAGAGGCCGGCGGCGAGCGCTGTGCCTTGGACCCAGGAGATCAGGGAGGAGCGAGCGGGCGTCCTGGGACGAGCCCGCGCGTGCCTGCCTGCCTGCGTCTCCGAGAACCCGGGCAGCCTCCTTGTTCACTGTCCCCACACGTCTGTCCGTCCAGCCTCTTTGTGAATCACTTTCATTAACGCAGCCTCTCCTTCGATCTCGGTGGCTCATCAGCTGCCACTTAAGGTGAAAACCTGTCTTCTGTTTGACAGGGAGGGAGGTGAAAATGACTATGTGAACAGAAAAGTGCAGGTTACACAATCACGTGTCACAGGAGATCAGGAGCTGAGCCTCATATCAGCTCCCCAGGCAGCAGGGCCTCTGTGAGCCTCCCGGCCCTGCAGCTGCCGCACCGGGGTCCCCCCTCCCCGCTTCCCGCTTTGGGGCGGCCCAGCCGGGCCTCTGTCTGGAGCTTGTTTTCCTGACTCGGCTGGTGACATGCTCCCCCCTCCCCTGGGCACGTCTCGGCCCCGGGCTTTCTTCCGGAAGGTGCATCCAGGCCCCAGTCCTGGCCGTGGAGACCCAGGACCCACCGCGTGGCCCGAGGCTGCCCCCTCTCTCTCCAGGGGCAGCAGGGGGTGTCCGGCCCAGGCACGGGTCGGATGATAATCACAGCCCAGCAGTGACAGGTGACTTTTATCGAGTCAGACCCCTGGCCCAACGGGACTCACTGCTTTGAATTCTCACAGTCTCCACAGGAGAGCAGCTGACCCGGTGGCATCTCTGGCCAGTGGCAGGGGAGGCCTGACAGTTTTCTTGGGTCCCAAAGCTGGGCCCGTTCACCTCTCCACCAGGTGCCTCCCAGCAAAACCTGACATCCGATTCTCCATTCAGAAAGCTGACCTCTCATCCACAGAATGAGAGAGTGTGTTTGGGAGAAGAGGGGGTCGGGGCAGAGATCCACTTAAATGAAGAGACAGTGGGAACTGGGGCTTCTGGGGTGTGGGGCCCTCCCGCACCAGCAACAGGACCCTGGGCGGGGGCTCCCTGAGGGACTCGGGTTCCTGCACCGGCGAGGGCCCCGGCTGCCAAGGTGCAGCCATGTGCCCGGGGCTGAGCTGTGGGGTCACGGAGGTGCTAAGTGCAGGCGGGACGGCTGTCCCGTTCTATAGTTGGAGTGGACAGAGCCTGTCTGCATGACTCCATCCATCTGTCTGTCCGTCCGTCTGTCCGTCCATCTGTCGGTTGTCCCTCTCCTTCGCCACACTCCTGGCCTGGTGCAGAGGCTCCGGGAAGATCTGTGGGGTGAACATGCTGCACCTCTGTCCCCTTCCCCTGGGTGGGGAGAGGGCAGGCCTGGGTGGTCCCAGCGTCTGGGGGCCTCCGCAGGCCCCGCCGTGCAGAGCCCGGCTGCCCGCCCTGTCTGGCCTGTGCTGGCCTGTGCTGCCCGCAGCGGCTATTGTTGGGAAAGTATGTGGCCCGACAACCTGAGCCCTGTGGGAGTGCCCCCCTCCCCCGCCCCCGCGCGGTCATCCACCGGGCAACTCCCAGGAAGGGGGCTGCTGCCTCTGGCCTGGTGAGGGGCTGGTTCTGCGAGCCAGGCCCCGCCTGCGCCTTGGCCGCGGGCAAGATCTGTCCCTGGCAGGTGCCGCTCACCCCCACGGAGGCCGCCAAGCCATCCCTGGGATGTGTCCCAGGCCCCTCCCACAGCCAGCCTTCCCCCACCCCGGGGCCAAGCAGTCAGGGAGGGGTGTGGGGGTCAGGCGGCGCCGTCCTGACTTTTCTTAGCGGGTTTTATGCAGTCATCTAGAATGACAGGGGCTGCCGGGTGTTTGCTCCCACGACCATGAGAACTCCAGGCTGCATCTCGGGACAGGCCAACCTGACCCACCGCCCTCCGAGCCCGGGCCCTGCAGAGAGTGGGCAAGGAAGGGGCCCTGCTGGGCTGGCCTGGGCGAGGCGGATACACACTTTCCCACACACCCTCCACTTCCTTATGAGGCTCAGAGAGGTGAAATGACTTGCCTGAGGTCACACAGCAGCGTGGGGGTTGGAGCTCAGGTCCGCTCAGCCGGAGGCGGCTCGTCTGACTTTGCAGCCTCGATGGCCTAAGCTGACACCCACCCCGCACACACTGCCTGACAGGGGCCATGCTGTCCGGCGCCGGCCCCGCTGCCCCCCAGACCCTTGGACTGCGACTCTCCAGGCCTTGTGGCCCTAGCCCCTGGCTTCCTGGCCACCAGCAGCCCGCTTGCCGTGCCCGCTGGCCCTTGGTTCTAAAGTGGGCGCTCCCCCAGCTCCCCAGTGTGTGCTCCCCCGGCTGCCCCGTCCTCAGTCCCCTCCCTGGCTCTCGAGCCCACTGACTGCTGGCCGCCAGCCCCGAGGTCCCCGGGTCCCAGGCCCCCACCGCCACGGCTGGCTCCAGCTGCCCTTCCCTGTCTCCACCCACAGCGGCTCGGGGAGCCTGTGTCCCTGTCCAATTCTGCAGCTCTCTGCCGTCTCTGGCCCAAGCCTTTCTTCCCGAGGACCACGGGACTGGGCCAGGCTGCCCAGTCTGAGGGTGCGGGCGCCAGCCTCCCTCGGAGGCCACAAGGTACTCAGACGTGGGGCCAGAGACGTGTGTGGGAGCCGTCGGGAGAGGGCCAGTGCTGTCCAGCCCGCTGGTCCCTTTGTTTGAGACCTCCCCACCCCCCGACTCTGTGGCTCTCTCAGCTCACCCGTCGGAGGCAAGAAGCTTCCATGTGGCCACACGGCCTCTCCCACCCGAGGCCCTGGCCAGCCCAGCACCCTCCCTCTGGCCAGGAGTCTGCTGACCTCTTTGTCAGAGGTGAGGGGACTCAGGAAGCAGAGGATGGGGCACCCGGAGGGCCAGAGCATGAGGATGAGCCCAGCCCTTTCCTAGATGTCGAGATGTTGGCGGTTTCTACAAAGCTCTCCCCACCTGACTCCCCATGAGTGCAGCCAGCCTGGAGAGGCTGTTCCTGTGTCGGGGCAGCCGGACCCAGTGGTCATGGGAATGGTCCGAGTCCAGTGCCCGGGCCAAGTCACGGAGCCCAGCTCTTCCCTCGGGCCTCAGGGACATGCCTGACACCCATGTCTGACACCCATGGGCTGCTCTGGCCCATGTCCTGGGTCCAAGACCCTGGCATTCCCTGCCCAAATGGCCGAGTGACTTTCCTCCTCGCCGGTCCCCTCCTGAGCGGCCAGGCTGCTGGGACTAAGGGGTGGCCAAGGGTGGCTCTTTGTCGGGGCACAGCTGGGTGTGGTCACTGGGAGTGTGGTGTCCAGCCCGGGTTCACACGTCCACACATGATGAGGGACCAAGCAGGAGGGGGTGTCTTGGGAAGGGAAAGCTTTAGGCCACGTTGCGTCAGGGACTCCAGAACTGGAATATGACATCCAGGCCACGTAGGGATTTGTCCGGTGGGAGGATGGACCAGTGTTATTTACTGTGCAGTCGTTCATCCTGGTGTGTAACTTCCAGTGTTTGGACGTAGAGCACGGGGGCGTCTCGGCATTCTTTGTCCAAAGGGGTTCCAGTGGAAGTCACACCTGCGTCACCCCCCAGGAGCCCCAGCCTGGGGGTCTGCCTGGAGTCCAGGCTGGGGAAGTGGCGCACGGGGGGCAACGTTGAGGGTTTAGACTTCACCCCCAAGGGCCATGGGAGCCTCTCCCCGATCCGGAAGGACACCGAGACTCAGAGAATTCAGGCACCTCGGCAGAGGCCACACAGCACATCTGCACGGAAGGGAGTGGAGGGCAGGGTCCCTCCTCTCCTTCCCGGCACAGCCTCACTTCTGCGCGAGGGCAGCTCTGGAGCCCAGTCTTCTGACCGTTAGTGGTGTCCTCGAAGTGCGCCCTATGATTTATTAATACTGGGCTGGAATACTTCAAAGTCCCGTGGCTGCTGTGTCAGGATCGGGCCCTGATGGAAGACTGATGCTCAGAGAACAATTTGCCTCCCATCAAAAATGCATAACGGTGCTGGGAATGGCCGCGAGACCTGCATCACATCCAACACGCGCCCCCGCCACCGTCAGGGATGAGCGCGCAGCCTGGCGCCCACGTGGCCCGCGGAGATGCAGGCCCTGGCTGGCTTGTAGTGTCTGGGAGGGTGCAGCCTCCGAGCCCCTGGTCAGGGCAGGACACTGGGCTCCAGTCCTGCTCTGGCCCCACAGAGGCAGGAGGGCAGCTGGCACAGTGCTCAGGGCTCCCCACTGGGAGCCTTTAAAAAGGCTTTAGGCAAAATGGATGAAGGGATTTTCTAGGGCAAGGGTGTGCTATCCACTGAGGCAGCCACTGGCCGCATCTGAGCTCTTGGAATGTGGTCAGTGCGACTGACTTTTAAACTTAATTTAATTTAATTAAAAAAAGGTTTTTTGGCTGCTTTGGGTCTTCGTTGCTGTGTGCAGGCTTTCTTTAGTTGCGGCGAGCTGGGGCTACTCTTAATTGCGGTGTGCGGTCTTCTCATTGCAGTGGCGTCTCTTGTTGCGGAGCATGGGCTCTAGGTGCGTGGGCTTCAGTAGTTGTGATGCACGGGCTCAGTAGTCGTGGCGCATGGGCTTCGTTGCTCTGCGGCATGTGGGATCTTCCCCGACGAGGGCTCGAACCTGTGTCCCCTGCATTGGCAAGCGGATTCTTAACCACTGTGCCACCAGGGCAGCCCCTCATTTAATTTTAAGTAACTTAAATTTAAACATTGACAGTGCAAGTCCAGGGTGAGGACAAAGTTCCTGGTGGGGTCTGGACTACACAGGTGTGGGCATTTGTCAGAACTTACGTACTGGTACCTGTAGGACTTGTGAATTCCACTGTGAGTAAATTTGACCTAAAACAGATGGATCTGGAACTCTAGTTGGAGATGTGTATGTGGCAGTGTTTGGATTGAAGTCTAATAATATCAGCAACCTAAATGCGTCCAGGAAAAAATGATGGACCAATGGACAGGTAGCAGGTAGATAGGTGGACAGGTTTGTGGTGAGAAAAATGCAGCCTGTGTTAACTGAAATCTGGACAGTGAATAAAGGGCTTCACAAGAAAATGCTGAAAAGCCCCGAGTGTGATCGAGGTCCAGGGTCTCCTGTGACTCCTGCGATACCGGCCCAGCACAGAGTAAGTGTCCAGCCTGTGCACGTGAGCTTGATGTGGGACAGGACAGTCTGGGCAGGATGTGCTTCGGTCGGGGTGGGTGGGATCAGGCCACTGGGCACCAGGGGAGCCGTTGGAGGTTCTGGCGTTACCTGGGGGGTGGGGCACATTCCAGACACTTTGTCATTTCCAGGCCCAGAATGGGGCGGCCTTCCTCTTCCTGTGGCCTCTGCCCCCTGTGGAAGGCTGCACTCCTGGGTCTGTGATGCTTGTAAGTCCGGTCAGTTGAGGCATGGCCGCTGAAGGTCCAGTCACTCACCAAAGGGCTCAGGGGTGTCTGAGTGGCCTTGGCTCTGCTGTCGCTCGCCCTGCTTTGCAGCAAATGCCATTTGCAAGGCAGGTCGCCGCCCTCTACAGTTTGTCTCCTCCTTAGCAGACCCAGCGAGGACCTTTCCTCGGCAACCCAGGTGTGGAGGAAGGTGGCCAAACTCCAGACTGTTAGAAGCCGGCTGCAACTGGTGGGACCATCCAGTTTCTTCCTGTGTTTTCCAGGGCCAAGGGGGCAGGATGACCCTGCCTTCAGGGGCCACCCTCCAGCCAGTCCGCTCCCCCGAGCATGTAGGACAAACCCCAGACAGGAACCGGCCCCCTGGGATCAAGTTCCCCGAGAGTCCTTGGAGGGCGTGTCCAGTCCAGTCCTGACTGCCAGACTCCCTTGAGCCTCCTGGGGCCTCCTGTCTCCACTGCCGCCCGCGTCCGGGGGCTGCAGCACAGGGGGCCTCCTCAGGTGCCGTCCTCGTCCCACCTGGCAGGCGGGTGGCTGCGGGGATGGGACCCCCTCTCCTCTGCCCATTCTCTGCTGGCAGGTGGGAACATAGGCAGGTGGACACTGAGACTTGGAGCCTCGAGACTCCCGCAGGCTGCTCTGCTCACCCCCGGGAGACAGCCACCCACCCCTTGCGCAGCCAGGGCCACAGTGCTGGGTTCGGGAGGCCTGTCCGTCCCGCAGGCCTGTGCACTTGCCTGGAAGCCCCGCTGGCCCTCAGGGGAGAAAGCTCGGCCCGGGGGTGCAGGTGTCCGGGACACATGTCCCTCAGGCGTCCCCCCACCAGAGCTCAGGCCCACAGCCAGCCTGGTCTGACATCACCGCACCCCTCTTTGACTGTCCCCGGGTGGCTGCAGGCGCCGCCCCACCTGAACCTGGAAGAGGCACGAGGGCCACAGGGGACCCAGAAGCCCTGTGCCTGTTTGGGGAGGCCACAGACACCCGCTTCTAAGTCCAGGGACCCCACGGGAGCTACACGAGGAGCTGGGTTTTCGACAAAGCTGAGCCAGTGAGCTCCCCACCCAACCCCGTCCCACCCACCCGGCCCTGCTGCCGACCAGCGGACACTTGCTCTGGTGTCCCTGTGGCACCCGAGCTTATCCCTGGGGGTGCTCCCTGGGGAGGGGTGCTCCTGGGGGAGGGGTGCTCCCTGGGGGAGGAGGTGATCCCTGGGGAGGGGTGCTCCCTGGGGGAGGGGTGCTCCCCGGGGAGGGGTGCTTCCTGGGGGAAGGGTGCTCCCTGGGGGAGGGGTGCTCCCCGGGAGGGGTGCTCCTGGGGGAAGGGTGCCCCCTGGGGAGGGGTGCTCCACGGGGAGTGCCTCTCTGGGCTGTTGCTGAAGGATGGTTCCTGTCCTCCCCTCACCTGACTGACCAGAAGACAATGCTGAGGCCTCTTCCCCAGCTCCCACGTTGACCCCAGGCTGGGACCCTGTCTTTCTGAAAGGGCGGCCTGCTGCCTGGTGACCTGCCCTGAGACCTGTGCACAGTGCTTGCGGTGTGTGCAGGACGGGCTGGGGAGCAGCTGGCCCTGCCCCGTGTGGACAGCAGCTTGGCCGGGGCTGGGAACATCTGGACATGAAGGCTAGTGGCCCAGCCGCCTAGGCTGGACCCCATGGCCCCATGCCCTGGACCAGGACCCCACCCGCCAGTCCCTGGTGGTGAGGACCAAGCAAGGGAGCGCTGCAGCTCCCAGTTCACAAATGAGGAAACTGAGGCCCACAGGGCACTGGCACCGCGCTCTGCCAACAGCTCTGCAGCCAGGCCTCTGACCACACGCCCTGCGGGGCTTCCCCTGGAGACGGTCGGGAAGCCCATCCACGAGAAAGCCCAGGGACTCAGAAGGGCATGAAGTTCAGCCCCTCTGGCCACTTTCCAGGGGCCCACCTGGGTCTGTGGTGGGGTCGGAGCCCAGGGAAGTAAGTGTGCGCACACGCTCACCCGCGC
This sequence comes from Aethalodelphis obliquidens, assembly GCF_003676395.1. NCBI lineage: Eukaryota > Metazoa > Chordata > Mammalia > Artiodactyla > Delphinidae > Aethalodelphis > Aethalodelphis obliquidens. The sequence goes on along the minus strand of NW_020837974.1, from coordinate 160,291 downwards.
TCACACACACACTTTTTTCCATAAACTGGTGTGTGGTGTCGTGTATGTCTGCAACCTGCTCACTCCCCTGCCCTCTGCCCGTGTTCTGCTGTCCACACTGCGCCCCCGCCAGCCCTCTGCCCACCAGCGCCTGGGCCGCCACCCGAGGGGCTGCACGAGCTCCCACTCCACAGGAACCGAGGCCGGGGCGTTCAGGGAGCCCTCAGCGCTCGGCCCGTCCGCAGGTTGGATTTGAACATCCGGGTGGAGAGTGAGGTTGGCCATCTCTTCACATGCGCTGTGCCCGTTTCCTTTCTGGGCTCGGCCTCTTCTTGCCCTTCGAGGGAAGCATGACTTACGCCGTAGACAAAATGTTCTCCTGGGCCCCGCCCCTCACCTGCCCTCCCAGTGCAGGGACACTGGTGGGGCTGGGCGGTGCTGAATGAGCCCTCGTTGCCCAAGAGCTGGGCACACGTTGAAAGGGGTCTGTGGACTGAGCCAGGCCTGGAAGAAAGCAGGCGACCGCCTCCCCAGGGAGGGTCGAGCCAGGGGACGCTGAGTCATGGGCAGCGGAGTGAGGGGGCAGGGGTCGGCTGCTGCCCCAGAGCCCAGCTCTCCCGGCAGCCCCCCGGGGCGGGTAGCTGCTCAGCGTGGCCTCAGTTTCTCCATCCTCTGGGCAGATTCCCATCCACCGCACGGGGGTCCAGGCAGGCTCACGTGTGCACCTGCGGGACTTTATGGCCTCCGTGAGGTTCTCAGGACCTGTCCTCACCAGAGCTCTCCTGACACCCGGGCAGCCTCCCCTGGGGACATTTCTGGGCTCCCATCTGGGTGCCGGGCTGGGTACCTGCCGTGGAGGGGTGCGAGCTCTCCCCACCCGCAGTCGGGTCCCTGGCTGGAGGGGCTGCTCTCCACCTGCCCCCTTCCCTCTTCTGGACGCTGCCCGCTCTCAGTCTCCTGCCAGGGTGGACGGGCTCTGCGGACCGAGTGCTGAGCGCTCAGAGCAGAACTGCATTCTGTTGAATGTGCTGACAAGGCTCTCAGGTTCCCCGGTGCTGTGTCAGGTGCCCGAGGGAGGGGCAGCTCTGGCCGTCCTCACCAACCCTCCGTCTCCTCCTAGCCCAGCCAAGAGCCCACCGGGAGCAGAGAGGAGGCCATGTGGGCCTCTGTGTCTCCCCCATGTGCCCCTGCCCTGGTGCTCTGCCCGTATGTCTGCTTCCTGTGGCCAGCTGCCCACTGGCCGGGTGCTGAGGGTCCCGCCACTGTCCTGGAGGCGGCCAGGGGCTGAGATCCCCTCAGGCCTGTGCCCCGCGGGCCTCCCTGCGTGGAGCTGAGCACACAGGGTTCCTCGCCCAGGGCCCTGACCCGTCGAGGTGGGGTGGGCTGGAGGATGACCTCAAGGGGGGTTTGCTGAGCAGAGTTTACATCAGGCTTGTTGGCAGTTGGTGCTATACAGGAATAACTGTGAATGTTCCCCTGCCCCCAAGTCCCTCTGTGGTCGTGGACTCTCCGAGCCTCAGTTTCCCCAGGGAGCTTCCCTCGAGCCCATGTGCCTGGGTCCCAGATCTCCGACACCTGCTCCTCCGCAGATGGGCACCTTCGGGGCCCCAGGAGCCATGCTCCAAGGTGGCTGGGGGTGGGGTGTCGCAATCAGAAGGGAGCCGTCCCCTGGGGGGTCAGTGTCACGCAGGAGTCCTGGGCCCATAGCCTGAGTCACACCTGCCGGCCTGCCCCTGTGGCAGCTCCCGCAGGCGCGTTCCCGCCCAGCACCTCACCTGCGTGACCTCTCAGACGGGCCACGGCGGCCCTTCCCAGAGTGACAGCCGTGAGCCATAAGTGACTACTCCAACCTGAATCAATTAAATCGAGTGCCGTGAACACTTGGTCCCCAGGGGCACCAGCCATGCTTCCAGGGCTCAGCGGCCGTGCGTGGCTGGCGGCCTGGGGATAGGACCGTGCAGACACAGAACCCGTCCGTCAGCTCTGGGCGGCACTGCCCTCTGGGGAGGCGGCACTGCCCTCTGGGGAGGCGGTGCTGTCTCGCTCTGCGGCTGGGGAGCGGGGCTCAGAGGCTTCCCTGCAGCCTGCCAGCTCTGCTCCTCTGCCCATTGGGCGGCCCTGCCTCCTCTGTGTCCCCAGGGCCCCTTCCTCGGCCGGGACAGGTGCTGTGAGGAGGGGCAGCTCTGGGCTGAGAGGTGGCCCGGGTCCTGCAGGCATCACCGTTAGAAACTCAGCTGTGGGACAGAAGAGCACCCTGCTCTGCCCAGGAGGGGCTGGAAAGCTGACCCCCCAGGCCCTGCCGACCCCCCCTGGCTCGGAGGGTGGGGCCTCAGGCGGGGCCCCCGTTGTCCCATCAGAACTCAGCCCGAGCACCCCAGGGCCCGGGAGCCAGGGCTCCAGCTCAAAAAGGAGAGCAGGCCAAATGGATTCTCTCTTTCCTTTAGGAATTTGGAAAAGGAAATATGGAAGGAATGTGCCGTCAGCAGAAGGAATGAGAGCAGAACAATTGTGAAATATGAGGCTCCAGGGAGAGGCTGAGGACAGACAGGACGAGCAAGGCGGAGCTGAGGCTGGGAGGAGGCCGAGGCACAGTTCTCAAAGTGGGCACCGGGGACCCTGCGGGCGCCCCGGGGTTCTCCTAGGCATCATGGCGCTGAGACGCTGTTGCCTCCCCTCTCCTGTCCCCTCAGGAGTGTGGGCTCTCCAGGGCCACTTGCCGAGTGATGGCAAGACAGCAGTGTAGGGAGGATGGTGCCGTTTCCCGTCTAGCCAGACGGCAGAGGCCCCACTCCTAGCTGTGTGTTTTTTCTTTTTGGGGAAATCAGTGCTGGTTCAGAAGTTATGTTACCAGGTAAATGGGCTTATTATTGTTACTTACAAATAAATGAACGTGAAAGCAGTTCTCAATTTAAATTTCCATCGCAGAAAAGAACGAAACAAGAGCTGTTAGGGGTTCTCAAAAGTTTTTAAGAGTTAAAGGGGTTCTGAGGCCACAAAGTTGGAGAACTGTTGGTGAAAAGCAAAGCAAAGACCCACCAGGAGGGAGGGCTGCCCCTCCCCTGGCCACGGTCCCACCAGCCACATGTGTCCTCGTGTGGCTGGAGTTTGTGTCTTTTCCTGTGGACCCCCCCATCTTGCCCCCTCCTTTGCAGGTGGTGCTGGCTGGTCCACGGGGGAAGTAGCAGGTGGACACACCAGGTCCTGGGGAAGGAGTTGGGGAGGGCAGTCCTGCCTGTTGGGCTAGGAGGACATTTCCCAGTTGGAGGGAAAGGATGAGAGAAAGTTCCAGCCAAACAAACTCCAGTGGGCAGTGGAGCTGACTGCAGGCCCAGCTGGCTGACCCAGGGGAAGACAGTGAAATGCGTGTGGACCTCACCCTACACTACCCCCGCCCGACACTTTCCGGGCCACCTGCAAGTTTTGTTTTCAGGGTTTCTCTGTCTTGCGGTTACAGTGATGGCAGGGAACCCTTTGAGGCAGAGACTTGGGGACAAACACCAGGGAAATGTTAGTTTTTGAGGTGCGGGAGCCCAGCCTGCCCTCAGAAATAGCTGCTGAGATGGTGGTCCCCCACCACTGGCCCCCGGCAGGACACAGACACATCTGCGGCGAGGGATGGACAGTGGCCCCCAGGGCCGGGAGGACATTTCTTTGGGCCCACCAGGCCGGGTCACGGGGCCGGCGGGTACTTGGGCATTTGCCAAGGCTGGTGTTGCCGGACTCATCGAAGAGGACTCCCTGGCCCTCCGGAGGGAGGCTCCTGGGATGCTCTACGGGGTTGTCCCTCCGGTCTCTGGCCTCTGACGGAGCGGTCAGATGGGAAGGGCCAGGAGCTGCCCTGGATGGCGGGGAGAAAGAGCAGTGGGAGGGCTGTGCCCGCTCTGGCTGGGGACGTGCTTTGGTCGCAGGACCCGGACGCCCAGGCTTGTCAGGGAGCAGCGGTGGCAGGGACTCCCCAGCCACCCGCAGAAAGGAAACGAGCAGCTGGAGGGAGCCCCTGGGCCCCGGGCTGCAGAGCTGCTGCTGTGGAGTTCAGCTTCCTGGCCCCTCCCGGGCCACGTGCCTGGCGGGCAGCCCTACCGCTCATTCTTGGTCTCCCCCCGGGCCTGGATGCTAGCTGCAGAGGGGCAGGGTTCCAGGCGGAAAAGCCAAGGGCTCCCTGGACAAACCAGAGTCACCCCGGGCCAACTGGGACAGGATTCCAGCAAAACCTCCTGCGTCTCCTGTGTCGCTGCTGCCCACGGCCTCCTGGGCTGGGCTGGGCGGAGGAGCCAGCGAGGACCTCCCCTGCCAAGACAAGAGTGGCCGGGGGCAGAGAGGACGCCAAGGTCACGTGAAGACTGGGGAGGGGGCTGCCTGCTACTTCCTCATCTCTGAGGTCCCCCATCTCCCACGTCAGATAAAACCCAAGTGCCCAACGCGCAGTAAAATAATGATGGACCACAGTAGACCCATTACGTGTTAACATAAACGACATTTTTAAGAAAAAATAGCTATATTCTTAAAAAGAGTCGGGAGATAAATAGCATTATTTTACATTGTTGCAGATCTCCTTAATGTTTGGGCGTAAAAGAAAGCTGCTAGTTTCTGCTACCTGCTCTTGTGTTCAATTCTATGCCCCTGTAGCCTCTGGAAAATTGCACTGGGGATTCAGAGCAGAGAGTCCAAACTGAAACAGCGCTCCGTGTCACTCTGTGCATGGGACACTTTGACCCCACGGACCTGTGAAAGGGTGTCACTTGCTCCTGGGGTCCCCAGTTCTCATCTGGAGAACTGCTGCTCTAAGATATTTAATTTACACAAAAGAAGCAGGAAAGAGGAAGTAAAAACCAGAAGAGCAAAAGAAACCATGAAACAAATAGAAAACAGGCAGAAAAGTGTACACTGGGTCCGACGACGTGGACATTCACCATGACACAAGCAGCTCGAGCTCCCTGTCCCGCCGGCGCCTGGCTGCGTGCCTGCTGGGGCCGCGTCTCCCCAGGGCACTCACCTCCTCTATTCTGCGCCCGTGTGCACGCCCCGTGCCGGCCTCAGGGGCTCTGCTTTTGACAATTTGTCTTCCATGGGCAGTTACGTGCTGGACTCAGAGGCCCTCTTCCTTCAAGGGCTCATTGGCATTGATTGGCGCCTTCTGCACGCCAGGGTCTGTGCTAGGAGCTCTCAGACTCACCGTGTCCTTTCTTCGTCTCTCCTGCACCTCAGAGTGCACAGGTGTGCCTGTGCTGGGCCCAGCTTGGGCGATTCAACGAGCTTTCGACGAGCCCCTCAGCAGTAGGGGTGGATCACAGGGTCCAGCAGGACAGTCTACAGGCTTGACTTACTGACGGAAGAACTGAGGCCCGGGCGTGGGGGTGAGAAGGCCCCCGAGGGGAAGCTGAACAGGCTCACTGATCCCGGACCTTCACTGGCCATGGATGCACGTGCAAGCCCTTGGGACACTGTTTTCAGAGGTGCCTTGCCAGTCAGAGCCCTGGGATGTAGAAACCATGTCACGGGGTGGGTGTGATTCTCCAGGTGGGGCTCGAAGGCCTGGCTGAGCCCCAGCGTGCCCGCTTCCTGGTCCACGAGCCTGTGTTTCCTGTCCGTACAGGGTTTGTGCCCCCGTCAGATGGCTCTGGGAGGCTCCTGGGGGCAGGAGGGGGCCCAGGGCCTATGGCTGCAGCACCCCAAGCTCCATGCGGTGCTCTCCCTGTGTCCAAATCCCCCCTTTTTATAAGCACTCCAGTCACACTGGATTAGGATCCACCCCAGTGACCCCAGCTTAACCTGATGACCTCTGTAAAGGCCCTGTCTCCAGGCAAGGTCACCTTCTGAGGAACTGGGGGTTAGGACTCCCAAGAGATCTCTTTTGGGGGATACAGTTCAACTCCAGCAGCTGTCTGGTGACCTTATGTGACCCCCAACCACACTTCCTGGGGATCTTTACTCCCCCCTCCAATGGTTCACCGAGTCCCCCTTCCACAGGGCCCACCTCCCTGACTCAGCCCTGACTCAGCCCCGGGGGATACAGCAGGCTGCTGCCACTGCTGTGTGATGGAGGACAAGTGGGGTGACGTCTCTGTGCCTTGGTTTTCTCATCTGTGAAGTGGGGCCAGACCCCACTGAACAGTGCCGGCCAAGCCCCCAGGCAACGTGGGCCCCCATCAGGAGGAAGAAAGTGCGACATTCCAGAATTCCTGCTAATTCCCCCGGTCCCTGCCCTGCCGCCTTCTCTGCGGCGCCTGGGTGGTCCCAACTGCACAAGCTGGAGCTTTCGCCTGCATGGTTAAAAGTATTGAAATGGCTCCAGATCACCTTTGTCACAGAAAGTGTTTGATCAGCCATTTTCTCACCAGGGCCATTGCGGGGGGTGGGCGGCGGGCAGGAGGCTTGTGTCTCAGCACTTATGCGGCCAGGTTTCCTGAGTCAACAGAGCCTGGCCAACGAGCATGGCTCGGACCAGGTACCCGCGATTCTGTGGGCATCTGGCAGCTTCCCATCTGGTCCTCGAACTGTAATGCGACCACGACCAGCAGCCCCAGTTCACAGGTGGGGAAGCTGAGGTCCAGAGAGTCTGAGCAACTTGCCCACAGTCACCCCAGACATACTGCTCATCTGACCCCATCCCGACCGTGCCCTGTGCGCTGAGGACCACTGAGACCCTCTGGGCTCCAATCACACAGAGAATCAGGCCAGGAGCCCCTCCTGATCCCGGGGCTTGGGGGGAGTGACCCTACCCAGGAGGATGAATGTGGCCCCACTCCCCTCAGGCACCCCCCCATCTTTCTAGTTCCCCCCGCACCTGACCAGCTCACAGTCGGTGCTCAATAATTGCTGGCTGTTGTGAAGCGAAGGGAGCAGAGGGCCTCTGGAGACACGGCTCGCACACCCAGGAGGAGAAGGAGGGGTGCGGCCGATCAGTCCGGGGCTCGCGGGCAGCCCCTTGGTGGCTGGGTTTGGCTCCAGAACAGCCTCCGCTGAGCCGAGGCTGCAGCCGCCCCTGGGCAGGCGCCCACCCCCATGTGTCGGGAAGGGAGCCTGGCCAGGTGGCTGCGGGGTCCCGGACTCACACCCAGGTTCAGTAGGTCAGGGTGGCTTCCTGAGGGGCTCCGCTGCAGGCAGCCAGTAGGAGCCCCCTTGAGAACCAGACACAAGGGGGCTGCCTGGTGAGAGCTCAGGACCCGCCCTCCCGCCTTCCCCATCTGCCCCCAGGTCCCCACCAGCATCAGGCTCTGAGCCCCTGGCCCTGCTCCTCCCCGCGACCTTCGCTGGCTTCTCCCGAAGACCCCCTACACCCTGATTCCTGCTGCAGCTGCCCCTCAGAGCCCGCCGCCCGCTCTCCCAGGCGACGCCTGTAGTGACGTCTCGGGTGGAAAGTGGTGGGGAAGGGGCCTCGAAGCCTGGGAGCCCCCTGGTGTCTCAGGCCCCGTCTCTCCAGGGCGGCCAGGCTCAGGGGTCCAGGGCACTGGGAAGATGGGATGTCCCCTGGCCCCCCTCTGGGAGCCCCAGTCTGAATGGACAGGTCCAGCAGGCAGCCTGAGGCCTCACCCCCGCCCCGGCCTGTGCTCCCCAAGTCTGGGCCTCTACCAGTTCCCGGGCACTGAGGAGGGCTGGGGGCTTGGGCGGGGGCCTGTCAGGAGCTGGACAACATGTGCCTGTGGCCCCTTCCCCCCTGGGATGAGCCTGGGCTGGGGGGGCTCCCACAGTGGGGGGCACTCCGGTCACTCACTGTCCCCTGGGGCCCGGCTCTTCCTGCCCTGTGGGATTTGGACAGAGCCCAGAGCCCATCAAAGAGGCCGTTCCTTAGCCCAGTGGGCAGGTACGGGTGGCACCAGGCACTCAGCCATTTGTCCTGAAAACAGGCCCCAGGTGTTCCCGAGATCCTGCGGCTACGAGCAGAGCCTCTGCTCCTTCCCACCGGGATTTCACTCGTGTGTGCGTGTGTGTGTGCGCGCGCGTGTGTGCGTGTGTGCGGAGCAGAGCCTCTGTTCCTTCCCACCGGGATTTCACCCGTGTGTGTGTGCGTGTGTGCGTGTGTGTGTGTGTGCGTGTGTGTGTGTGGCCACTGGGGTGAGGGGAGGGACCTGGGGGTGGGCACATGGGGACCCGGGAGGTGGGCAGGACAAAGGAGGCACCCTCAGTGGTTTCTGTCTGTCTGCTCGGGGCTGTAACAGCACATCAGAGGGGGCAGCTTAAACCACAGACATTTGTGTCTCTCTCTGGAGACGGGTCGTCCAGACCAAGGCGCCGGCAGTGTCTGGTGAGGACCCGCTGGTGTCTGCACACCTTCAACAGCCCTATGAGGTCCACCCTGTGGGCTCTGTTTCACGAGTGAGGAAACAAGCGGAGGCCCTGAGAAGTAGGTCACATGCCGGTGTGTATTAAGTTAGAAGCGGTCGGAGCAGGGACGCTGGCCCAGGCTGGCGACTGCTGGGCAAACGGATGGCACAGCAGCCATCTGGTGCCCATGCTCTCCTGAGCTGCAGGTCTTTGGAACCTAGAGCGTCTTTCAGACACAACCCCGCCCAACCACAAGGCCTGGGGTCTCCGCTGTGGGCGTGGCCTCCCTGTGAGTAGCAGCCGCAGCTCTGTTGTTGTTCAGTCACAGAAACCGGGATGTAAGGAAACCGTTGTGGAATTAGTTCCATATTCTCTGTAGACGAGATCTTTCAAAACAAGAACTCTGGGCGGCTGCAGCCTGGCGAGGGTCTGGATAATGTTTAAGTGCTTCCCTGCGATGCTTCGTGGACCCAGGAAAGGCCGGGTCAGTGACTGATCACTGCCCGAGGGGGTGGGGAGGACAGAGGACGGCAGGAAAAATACCTTAAAAAACCCTGGGTCGGGCTTCCCTGGTGGCGCAGTGGTTGGGAGTCTGCCTGCCGATGCAGGGGACACGGGTTCGTGCCCCGGTCCGGGAAGATCCCACATGCCGCAGAGTGGCTGGGCCCGTGAGCCACGGCCGCTGAGCCTGCGTGTCCGGAGCCTGTGCTCCGCAACAGGAGAGGCCACAACAGTGAGAGGCCCGCATACAGCAAAAAAAACAAAACCAAACCTGGGTCTTCTCAGTATTTCCCCAAATCCCAGCTAAATTCCGGGGAGTGGCGAGAGCTATCTGTAGCACTCAGAGCCGTCAAGGGGCATTTGTGTGAAGTTCTAGGCCGTGACCAGCTGGTGTCTTCTTACTGAGCTCCGTTAGGTGGTGGTGCGGGAGCCTTCAGAAAACCTACATGGCCCCGCGGCCAGGCCTATCTACAGAGCCGTGTCCCGGCGTGGCATGGTGTGCTGTGGCGTGGCTGGCGTGGCGTGGCGAACGTGCAGAGCCTGCCGGACACGCGCTGAGCCTGCCACGGGCAGCAGGGCACAGGCTGTCCTGGCTGAGCCACCACCTCGCTGAGCTCCGTTTTGTCCAGACCTCTGAGGGGCTCTCTGCACCCACTTCACAGCAGGATCTGACCGTTTTAACTGACCGCCCCCCCCCCCAGGGACCCCCTCCTCCAGGAAGGGGAGACGTGGTCTTCAAGCCCCGTGTAGTGCTGCTGTCTGGGGCTCACGATCTCGGAGATGCAGCCCCAGGGGCCGGCAACAGGGATGCCACGGACCTGCGCGTGGCCCACGGCCTTGGGAAAGCTGGTGGGGACCAGGCGCAAGGACACTGACGGCTGCCTGGAAACAGTCCCGTGGTGTGTGGCCAGTGAGGGGAGTCGGCCCAGGCACAAGGCTGGGTCCCAGCAGCCCCTCAGCACGCAGACACCCCTGGTGCTGGGCTTTGTTCTGGGGACTGCTTGAGCCGTCGTCACCACTGTCGGCCCTAGAAGGCTCCCCAACCCTGGCTCTGTGCCAACGCTCAGCCAGCAGGGCCCCCGGCAGGGCCACAGCCCAGCCTGTGTGCTGGGTCTGCTCAGGCTGCTGGTTCAGCTTCACGGGGGGACCGCGGCCTACAACCTGGGCGGGGCCTTGGCCAGGAGGACACACAGTTAACCGAGTATCTGCAGTCCCCACCCCCACATGGTGGTGGAGGTTCTGGGAAGGGAGGCTGAGGCTGCCCTGGGCCGGGGGGCCGCCTTTCCCGCGGGCAGAGGCAGGGCAAAGTCCACTCCCGTAGTCAGCTCAGATGGCCTTCTGCTGCCCAGGCTGCGTGGGCAAGCACAGGTGCCCCTGCTGGTCACACACACACACACACACACACACACACATGGGGCATGCGGACACACACATACAGGACACATAGACACATACACACATGGGCACACACACACCCAGCTCAGCGTTATAACATGACCTGTCCCACCCGGCTGGTCTGGGCTTCTGTAAGCTGGGCACCGGGCTGTGGGTGTCCATCCTGACCTGCCAACCTCCTGGGGGCCGTCACGATGAATTCTGGGTGCGCACCAATCATCACGGCTGGAAATTCTGAATCTGGAAGAGAAGAGCAAGCTCCAGGAGGCGCTGGTGGGGGTGGGTGCGGAGCTGGGCATCCACCCTTGGTCTCCCTTTCAGCCCCCACCCCCCGGGACGCCACCTCTCACCCTCCAGACAAGTACCTTGAAAATCCCAAACCAGAGTCACTCAAGTATTAAACCAGGCCCTCGAGATGAGAAAGAGGGGGCCCCTCCTGTTTTATCTGATGCCAAAGAGGAGACCCCGACAGCGTGTGGGTTACATGCCAGCTCCAGGGAAGGAACAGGCTCCTTGCGCTGGGCCGGGGAGGTGGGAGGGGTCCAGGGACACCGTCCCCAGCCGGAGGGCCCAGCAGGCCCCTCCCTGCACCCGCTGCCCCATGAGGTGGGCAGGGCAGTGTCAGGGCAGCAGGAGGGGCTGGGGGGGCGCTGCTCGGCTGCTGGATGGGGCTAATCCCAGATAATTGCCATGGGGCGGGGGGCGGGGGGGCTCTTGGGGACGGAGCCGTTTCCTTTTCTTTGCACTTAGCTCTGTCGGATGACCCTGAAAGCACCTTGGTGAGGTCTTCAAAGGTCCCGAGAGAGCATTCGGACCCTGGGAAAGCTGGGCCTGAGCGGTCAGGAAACCCGATCAGGCCCCTAATTGCCTGGTGGGGATTAGCGGGGCCCCGGCAGCCCCTCCTCCAGGTGAGCACTCCTACCACCCTGCCAGGACCACCCTCCCAAGAGCGGGGTCTCCTTTGAGCCTGGATTAGTCCAGACAAACAGATTAGTCTCTGGGGGCCTTGAGAGGCCTGAGGCCCCCCCCACAACCCAGGGCCCGGGTGGACAGATTGCAGGCGGGGCAAGGAGGGAGCTGCATGTCGTTTAGATGGGGGGCAGCTGCCCACTCTCAGCCCCACGTGGGCCCTGAACAGAGCCTGAGGGCTTCCTCTGGTCCTGGCTCACCTGTGGATCGCCCCCCAGCCCCACCAGGTGCAGCTGATCCGCTCAGCCTGGCCCTCATCCAGCCCCTCCTCCTGGCTTCCCTCTCGCCCCCTCCTTCCTGCTTCTCTGACTGGTGCCATAGCTTCCCAGCTTGAAGCCTCCCCTCAACCCCCCGTGACCACTGACCTTCCACCCTCACCCTGTTCTGCTTTCCAAAGACGAAAGGCCTCCATCTCCTGCGATGTTAATGGCCTGTTGGTTAATGTTTGTGCTACAAAGCATCTCCGTCTCTCAGCTGTGCATCTATTCTATCTATCAGCTGTCTATCATCTATTTATCTATCTATCATCTGTCTATCTATATCTATCTTCTAGCCTTATTTTGTGACAGCTGGGGCCCTTTGCAGGGGATTCAGTTTTCAGGATGTGGGAGAAAGAGAAACTCTCTCTTTTAAAAAAAAATTTTAATTGTGGTTACAAAACACAATTAAAATGTACCACCTTAACCATTTTTAAGTGTACAGTTCAAGGGCATTAAGTACATTCACATTGTTGTGCAACCATCACCACCGCCCTTCTCCAGAACTTTCCACCTTCCCAAACTGACACTCTGTCCCCATTCAACATTGACCCCCGCTTCCCCTCCCCCAGCCCCGGGCCCCCACCCTCTACTTTCTGTCTCTGTGACCCTGACTCCCCCAGGGTCCTCAGAGAAGTGGGATCACACAGCGTCTGTCCTTCTGCTTATTCTGGCTTATTTCACTGAACGTCATGTCCTCAAGGTTCACCCGTGGCGTAGCAGGCGTCAGAATTTGCTTTCTAAGGCTGAGCGGTATTCCATTGTGTGGATGGAGCACACTGTGTTCACCCATCGTCCACTGGTGGACACCTGCGTGGCTTCTAACTTTTGCTCATTGTCAATAATGCTGCTGTGAACATGGGTGTGCAAATATCACTTTGAGATCCTGTTTCCAGTTCTCTTGGATACACACCCAGTTGTGTGATTACTGGATCATGGGGTGATTCTATTTTTAATTTTTGAGGAAACTTATACCATTTTCCAAAGCAGCTGCACTATTTGACATCCCCACCCACAGTGCACAAGGGTTCCAACTTCTCCACATTCTTGCCAACACTGGTTATTTTCCTTTTCCGTCATAGCCGTCCTAGTCTCACTGTTTTCATCTGAATTTCTGTAGCGATTAGTGATGTTGGCCATCTTTTCACATACTCATTGGCCATTTGTATATCATCTCTTTGCAGAAATGTCTATTCAAATCCTTTGCCTATTTTTTTTATCAGGTTGTTTGATTTTTGCTGTTGTTGAGTTGTAGGTTTTCTCTATATATTCTGGTTGTCACCCCCTTATCAGATATGTGACTGCAAATGTTTTCTCCCGTTCCGTGCAGTTCTCACCATGTTGATAGTTTCCTTTGCTGTGCAGAAAGGTTTGATGTAGTCCTATCGGTTGACTTTTGTTTTTCTCACCTGTGCTTTTTGGTGTGAGAAACCCTCTGTGTCTGACTTCTGCGGAGCGTGGCTCAGGATCCTGGCTGGTCTCCCCCTTCCGCCATGAGGGAGCTTGTTAGTACCCAGACGCTTAATTAGCTGGCACGTTAGATGTTTCCAAAATACCATTCCTTCTTGTTTATTTTTTTTCCTTTTCTGATCTCTGGAATACCTTGATACTCAGAGCAGGCCTTTGCTGCCTGCTCTCTCTGAAGACCCTCTGGGGAGAACATTTTGGCCCTACCAGGGGGCTTTGGGTGCCAGCTCTTCCTGGGGGAGAGGGGTCAGGCCCAGGGCCAGCCATATGAAAGCCCAGCTGTTGGGGGCGGGCAGGTTGGGTGAGTACCAGGGTGGTCTGGAGGTGGGAGGGAGAGTGGGGCAGAGCAGCTTGAAGCCCAAGGGGTTTGGGGGGCCTGGCTGTGGGCCCAGCTGCCCCAGCACCCCACCACCCAGGAGCTGCAAGCCTGACTCTTTCAAAATGCCAGCTGGTCATGCAGCCTCATCCCCCCTCCTGCTGGGACCCAGAAACTCAGACAGCTGGCCTTGGCCCCACCTCGGGCCCTGGCACTCCCCAGACCCCAAGCAAGGAGGTGCTGGGACTTCAAAGAGGTCTGGGGACAGGCACAGACAGGGAGACGGATGCTCTGGGTGGGGCAGGCAGAGCCCTAGGGGGTGTGGCCCTCTCTGCGGTGCCTGTGCGTGGTTCAGGCTAAATGCCAAAGGGTGAAAAGCGGAGGGGAGGTGGGAGCCGACTCGGGCATCCCACAGATGCACCTTGTCCCCCTGGCAGCTGGTGCTTACCCCGCACACCACTGGGGGCCCCAGGTCGGTGGCTGGCTGGATCAGGGGCCCTGGGTTGGTGACCACGATAGTGGGGAGGTCATGGACGTAAGTGGTTCCCATCCTCCAGGCGAGACCTGCTTTTTAATTTTCATAAATTCTTTACCAGGTATCATCTGTGCATGAGCAGAAGAGCGCGCACATCCTAAGTGCACGGCTCCATCTTTTTAAACAAAATAAGCTCATCTGAGGAGCCAGCACCAGGCCAAGAAACTTGGCTACAGCACCCAGAAGCCCCTCCTGATGATTTCATTCAGAAATGTGTGCATTAATCTGTAAGACTTCCCACACCACCACACAGGGGGAGAGAACTTGACGAAGCAGAGCAGAAATGTCGGGGAGACCGTGGTGATTAGAGTTCCTGGGACATAGAATTGCATGGAGAGAAAACTCCAGAAGTTGTCAGAGTCCTCCTTGATACTCAGGAGATTGGTGCAAGCGAGAAAACTACCCAAGGCAAGGAAAAGAAGAACTGGGTCAAGAATGGAGCCTGTTTTTACCAGTCAGGCTGGAACATCTAAGAATTCATAGCACTGGGGAGAGTACTAGAGGTCTAGCCTCAAGAGGGGAAAATATTACCAACAAGGTAAATTTTAAAATGTCTGGCATCCAACAAAAAACTAGCAGTCATGCAAAGAAGAAGGAAAATATGACTCATAATGAGGAGGAAAAAAATCAGTGAATTGAAAGTGACACAGAACTAATATGGGTGTTAGAATTAGCAGACAGACATTAAAATAGTTATTCGCACTTTATTCCATCTGCACAAAAAGTTAATAGAGACATAGAAGATAAAGACCTAAATTGAACTTTTAGTAATGAAAAACTACAATATTTGAGATGAGAAATTATATGGAGAAAGTTTTTAAAAGGCAGATTAGACATCATAGAAGAAAAGATTAGTGCATTTGAAGACACACCAATAGGACCTATCAAAAATTAAATACATAGAGGAAAAAATTTAAATGAACAAAACAACTGGGCTTTGGGGCAACGTACATGTGACCCAACATGTGTGTCACTGGAATCCCTAAAGGAGAGGAGAGAGCAGAAAGAGGACAGAAAAAATATTTGAAGAAATAATGGCTGAAAAATCTCCAAGCTTGATGAAAAATATAAACCCATAGATCTAAGATGCTCAGTGAGTCATAAGCACAAGAAACATGAGGAAAACCACATGAAAGCATGCTACAAATTGCTCAAAACTAGTGCTAAATGGAAAATCTGAAAAGCAGCTAGAGGAAAAAGTTTTATTGCGCACAGAGAAACAAACGTGACAGCAGATTCTCATTTGAACCAGTGAAGCTGGAGGACAGGGGAAGCAGCTTTAAATTATTGATATAAAATACCTGAAAGCCTTGAATTCTATACACAGTGGAAAAAATCTTTTTTTTTTTTTTCTTTTAAAAGGCAAAATAGGGCTTCCCTCGTGGCACAGTGGTTAAGAATCCACCTGCCAATGCAGGGTACGTGGGTTCAATCCCTGGTCTGGGAAGATCCCACATGTCGCGGAGCAGCTAAGCCCGCGTACCACAACTACTGAGCCTGCACTCTAGAGCCCGTGAGCAACAACTACTGAGCCCACGAGCCACAACAACTGAGCCCACGTGCCTAGAGCCCGTGCTCCGCAACAAGAGGAGCCACTGCAATGAGAAGCCCGCACACCGCAACGAAGAGCAGCCCCTGCTCTCAGCAACTAGAGAAAGCCCGCACGCAGCAACAAAGACCCAACACAGCAAAAAAAAAAAAAAAAAAAAGCCAAAATAAAGACGATTCAGACATACAAAAGCTGAAAGAATTGATCTCAGTAGACTTGTACTTTAAGAAATGCAAAGACTTTCAGGCAGAAGGAAACTGGTATCAGATATAAATATGGATCTACACAAAAGAAAAGGATCAGAAATGGTAAACACAGGGGTACATCTATAAGATCGACTGTTATTCAAATCTCCTTAAAAGTGACTGAGTTTGGGGTGGGGCAGTGTGAAGAGTTTAGCAAAACCTTTTTCCCAGACAAACATTATTAAACTGGTCGAGATTAGCAAAGACAATCATTCAAAGTTTCTGGAGATGGACCAAGGGCCGACAGACAATTGGGAGACGTTTACTCAGGAAAATCTACAGAACTTGGCAAGGAGAGTGCGGCTGTGAGAGCTGAGCTGTGGGGCGCCCGGCCTTGTGCTGCAGGAAGGCTACGCCAGGGGCCTGGCAGCTAACTGGGAGCACAGGCCTCTAGCTCTGCGAGACGGAGGGGTCACTCTGTGTGGGCTCAGCAGATCCCACCCCCAGCAAGGTCCACAGAAGAGCCCTACCAAGCAGGTGGTGGCGCCTGGCCTCCCACTCCAGCTGTTGCTCTGCAGGGAAGATCCAGGCAGAGAGGCCGGTGGAGAGCGCAGTACTTTCCCTCCCATGAACTCTGTTCCGCAGGAGGACTGTCCCGCTGGGCTCAGCTGTCGAGTGTCAGCTCCCAGCGTTCTGGTGTGGAAGGATTGTTCTGGGTGCATTAAGGCACCGGTGAGCACTGGCACCTCCCATCCTGCTGGGCTCTGAGTGGCCAACGATCTGGGCTGGGTGCTGGAGGCACCTGTCACTACCCCTGCCCTCCCCGTAGCTCCGATTCCGTGGTGAGGGTCTGGGTGGGGCAGCTGGTGAAGAGCGAGTTCCTCCACCCCCACCTCCTGCTCCGAAGCACAGACCTTCTGCCCAGGGGAGGGTCAGAGCGAGGCTCAGAGACTGCCAACAACTTTCCCTTGCCAAAGGGCCTGACCTTATTTGGATTGGGCTACAGAGCAATTTGGGCTCCAGGGCATCACGAAAACAATAGAGCAATCAGCTAGCCACAGATTGGTGTGATACTAACAGAGGCAGGCAAGCCAGAAATTTAATGGGGAGATTATGGAAAAATACAGTCAGAGACAGCCTGGCTAAAACTTGAGTCATCCGTGGTGGTCTGTTAGGCTGTGTGGAAGCTGAAACTGCACCCTCTGGAGTGACAGAGAGGGGACTGCCTTGGGGGGGGGCCCAGATATTGTACTTAGCAGACAAAGACGTTAAAGAAACGACCACACGTATGTTCAAAGAAGTAAAGGAGGGCTTCCCTGGTGGCGCAGTGGTTGAGAGTCTGCCTGCCGATGCAGGGGACACGGGTTCGTGCCCCGGTCCGGGAAGATCCCATGTGCCGCGGAGCGGCTGGGCCCGTGATCCATGGCCGCTGAGCCTGCGCGTCCGGAGCCAACGGGAGAGGCCACAACAGTGAGAGGCCCGCGTACCAAAAAAAAAAAAAAAAAAAAGAAGTAAAGGAAACCATGCTGAAAGACTTAAAGGAAGGCATGATGATAATGACTTACAAAATAGAGACTATAAGAAAAGACAGAAATTATAAAAAGAATCAAACGGAAATCTTGAGTTGGAAGTATAATAACCAAAGTGAGTGATTCACTAGAGAGGCTCAACAGTAGATCTGAGCTGGAGGAAGAAAGACTCAATGAACTTGAAGATAGATCAGTACAGATCATGTAACCTGAATAGAAGACAGAAAAAACAATGAAGAAAATGAACAGAGCCAGGGAGAAATGTGGGACATCATTCAGCAAACAACATATGCATAACGGGAGTACTAGAAGGAGAGAAGAAAAATATTTGAAGAGATAATGGCTGAAAACTTCCCAAATTTGATGAATAACAATAAGGACCCAAGAAGGATAAATACAAAGACATCCACAGCCAGACATATCGTAGTCAAAATGTTGAATTCCTGAAAGCAGCGAGAGAAAAGCAATTCATTATGTACAAGACAACCCCGATAAAATCAGAAAGAATGGAAATCAGAAGGCAGTGGGATGATATATTCAAAGTGCCGAGAGGAAAACACCGTTAACCAAGAACGCTATATCCAGCAAAACGATTTTTGTAAAATGGAGGTAAAATAAAGATATTCCCAGGTAAACAAACAGACAACAAAACAACAAGCAAATTTACGGTAGCAAAGCTGTCTTACAAGAAACGCTCACGTTTGTTTTTCAGGCTGAGGGGCAGCCACATCTGACAGTAATCCAAGTCCACCCAGAGCACAGAGAGCGCCAGCAAACGCAGTCATAAAACACAGTGTGATTCCATGTAGATTCTCCTTCCTGCCCTTAAGTGATCTAAAAACGCAATTGCACAAAGCAACATGTATAACATTTTACTGTAGGACCTATAGCTTACAGAAATGCCATGTATTTGACGGTGACAACACAAAGGAGGAGGGTGAAATGAACCTATATGATGCTGGAGGGCGACTGGAATCCTCAGGATGGAATGCAGGGGAGGGACGTGGTAAATAAAGGCAGACAGTTAAATGATTATTACGAGCATTGCTGGGTAGAGGTGCCCCAGTAATGAATAACAAGGGGGGGCAGGGGAGGAAATTTCTGTATCTTACTGGAAACGAGTTGTGTGAATCTGAAGCAGATTCTGAAAAATCAAGTTGTATATCGTTAGCCCTCAAGTAACCACTAAAAAAGCTTTAAAAATGTAGATAGAGACATAGTTAAAAACAATCAAAGGAATTGAAATGATGACACACTAGAAACTGTCCACTAAATACAGATGGAGAACCAGAGGCACAAAATAGTAGTGAGACCCATGGAAAACACAATGTGAAGTGTCAGGGGTGAAGCCAATGGTACCCATAATAGCATTCAGTGTGGATGGATTAAGCAATCCAGTCACATTCAGAGACTGTCAGACTGGACTTAAGGAATAAGTTGTCTACAGGAGACGCACTTCAGATTCAAGGACACAAACGAGTTGAAAGCGAAAGGATAGACAAAGGTGTGCAGAGCAAACAGCTGCCTTGGGGAAGCTGGGGCTCCTGTGAACATCACACAACATAGACAAGCACAGCCTGAAAGTTCCTATCTGGCCTTTACAGGAAAAGTTGGCCGACCCCTGCCTCACATGCCTACATTACGAAAGAAGAAAGGACTTAAGACAGTGACCTCAGCTTCCATATTAAAAACTAGAAAAGGGGACTTCCCTGGCGGTCCAGTAGTTGAGACTTCGCCTTCCAATGCAGGGGGTGTGGGTTTGACCCCTGGTTGGGGAGCTAAGATCCCACATGCCTCGTGGCCAAAAAACCAAAACGTAAAGAAACAGAAGCAACATTGTAACAAATTCATTAAAGACTTTAAAAATGGTCCACATCAAAAAAAACATCTTCAGAAACTAGAAAAGACCAAATTGAACACAAAAACGCAAAAAGAAAGAGCATAATAAAGTTACAGTGAAATGAATGAAATGGAAAACGGAACAAGCAACAGAGGAAATAAAAGACACCACAGAATGGTTCTTTGAGAAGATTAATAACATTGATGAGTACCTAGATAGACTGATCAGAAAAAAAGAAAAGATACAGATTAACAATATTAGGAACAAGAGAGATGATGTCACCACAGAGTCTACAGATGTTCGGGATAACAGGGAGTCACGTGAACAGCTTCTCTTTTCTCTGGCCACATGGCTTGCTGGCTCTTCCCCAACCAGGGACTGAACCTGGACCACGGCAGTGAAAGCCTGGAGCCCTAACCACCAGGCTGCCAGGGAAGGCCTAATGTGGACAGTTTTATCCCAATGAACTCAACAACTTCGTTGAAAAGGACAAGTTCTTTGAAGGACACAAACTACCAAGTCTCACTCAGGAAGAAACAGGAACCTAAATAGCTCTGTATGTATTAAAGACCTTGAACCATGAGTTAAAAACCTCCGTAAATTCATGTGAAATTGGAAAGGACCTACAACAGCTCAAACAACTTCAGAAAGGAAGAACAAAGCTGGAGGTCCGACGTCTCATGATTTCAAGGCTTATTATAAACCGATAGTGATCAGGACAGTGGGGTTTGGTGCCAAGGTGGACACACAGGTGAATGGAACAGAGCAGAGTCCAGAGAGAGACCCACACACATGGACAATTGATCATCAACGTGGTTGCAGAGGCAGCACCACTGGGAAGGGACAGTGTTTTTAAACGAGGGATCTGGAGCAACTGGATCAGTCTCTATTTATATCTATATCCATCTATCTCTCTATCTACCTATCTATCTATCTTCCATCTATCAATCATCTATCATTTATCTATCTATAGAACTTTGATCTATACATTACAGCACATACAAAAATTAACTCAAAATAGAATGTAGACCTAAATGCAAAGCTAAAAACTTCTAGAAGAACACATAGAAGAGGAAGTTTTGTGGCTTTGAGTTAGGCAAAGATTTTTTAGATATGACCCCAAAATCACAATCCATAAAAAGAAAAAGTTCATACATTGACTTTATCAAAAGTAAAAACCTCTGCTCTTCAAAAGATACTGTTAAGGGCTTCCCTGGTGGCGCAGTGGTTGAGAGTCCGCCTGCCGATGCAGGGGACGCGGGTTCGTGCCCCGGTCCGGGAAGATCCCACGTGCCGCGGAGCGGCTGGGCCCGTGAGCCATGGCCGCTGAGCCTGCGCGTCCGGAGCCTGTGCTCCGCAACGGGAGAGGCCACGGCAGTGAGAGGCCCGCATACGGCAAAAAAACAAAAACAAAAACAAAAGACACTGTTAAGAGAATGAAAAGACAAGTCATAGACTCTGGAGCAAAATCTTTGACCTCTTGTACCTGATAAAGGACTTGTATTCAGGATATGTAAATTCTCTCAAAACTCAATAATAAAAATACAAACAACCCAAATAAAAAGAAAAGAAGATATATAAAAATAAGATCCACAGATGACAAAGAAGTACATAAAACGATGCTCCACGTCATTGGCTCTTGGGAAATAAAAGTGAAGTCTATGTGAGATTTACTGCACATTTATTAGGACGGTTGAGATTAAAAAGACTGACCACAGATGAGGAGAAACTGGGTCTCGCATACATCGTGGGTGGGAATACTTTATTTTTTTATTTAATTTTTTTTTTAGAAACTTTATTTTCCGTCACCCTATTTCCATTTTAAGAGTTTGTGGAAGAACAGCTTAAGACCGCTCGGTGGCGGTTCCTACCCACTCAGTGGCCTGAGCAGCGGGGAACCGCTGAACGGGCACAGAGGGCACCTGCACACCTTCGGACCAGTCCGCCACCTCAGGCTGAGCAGCAGGGAACTGAGGAGGTGGAACAGTCCATTCACCCTGAAATTCCTCCTTGCTCACAGCCTTCTCAGCTGCCGCCTGCTCTTCCTTTTCAATCTCTTCAGGATTTCTGTAGTTGTAGAGGTCAGGCATGACCTCCTACGGGTGTTCACGGGAGATGGTGCCACGCACGCGCAGAACTTCCCGGGCAAGCATCCACCACATCAGACCCACTGAGTGAGCTCCCTTTCTAGGATCTTACATCAGGATACATCAAGTTGGTCTGAAAACAGAATGGCCAAGTAATGCCTGAGAGGTCCAAGAGTAAGAAATAACGGAGAAAAGCAGAAGAAAACACAAGCCATTTTTAAAATGTTTTCCTCTCTCCTTAAAGCTTTCATACATTAAAATCATACATTTGTAGCAAGTATTATTATCAGACTCCACTCATTGGGCGAGAGACCCTTGTGGTGTTAGTGAAAAACTTGCCCCCCACATAGCACACTACCTACACTTGTGAGTTCATCGGCCAGTTGCCTCAACTCCAAGCTCTAACAATATGCTGAGGAATACTTTAAAAAAACACTTTGTAGGGGCTTCCCTGGTGGCGCAGTGGTTAAGAATCCGCCTGCCAGTGCAGGGGACACGGGTTTGAGCCCGGGTCCGGGAAGATCCCACATGCCGCGGAGCAACTAAGCCCGTGCGCCACAGCTACTGAGCCTGCGCTCTACAGCCTGCGAGCCACAACTACTGAGCCCGAGTGCCACAACTACTGAAGCCCGCGCCCTTAGAGCCCGTGCTCCGCAACAAGAGGAGCCACCCAATGAGAAGCCCGTGCACTGCAACGAAGAGTAGCCCCCGCTCGCCACAACTAGAGAAAAGCCCGTGCACAGCAACAAAGACCCAAGGCAGCCAGAAATAAAACTAAATAAAGAAAAAATTTAAAAACCAACCAACCAAACAAAAAAACACTTTGTAAAGCGGTCTGGCTGTTTTAGAAACTTGAACATATACCTGCCACGTGGGCCAGCTGTTCCATGCCTAGGGACTCACCAAGAGAAGTGACCATCGGCTCCTGCAAAGACTTGTACCCAGGTGCTCAGAGCGTCTTGGCTGTGGCGGTCCAGAATTGGACGGAGCCTGAATGTCCATCAATGGGTGAACAGATCAACATGTTACAGTGTGTTCACTGATGGAATAGTACTCAGCAACAAAAAAGAATGGGAAGGCACTGCACGATGAATCTCAGGATAATTAGAGGAAAAGCTTTCACATCACATGATTCTGCTCGTACAAGCTCTAGGAAACACAGACTAACGTAGCACGGGGTGATGGGCATGTCCATTAGTTTATTGTGGGGATGGTTTCACAGGTATGTTTATGTACAAATAATATACATACGCAATATGTCACTTACCAGTTTTACACTTTAAATACATGTAGTTTATTGTATGAAAATGATAAGTCAATAAAGTTGTTTTTTAAAAAGCAAATTAATACTTCAAACTCA
Organism: Aethalodelphis obliquidens; assembly: GCF_003676395.1. Classification (NCBI taxonomy): domain Eukaryota; kingdom Metazoa; phylum Chordata; class Mammalia; order Artiodactyla; family Delphinidae; genus Aethalodelphis; species Aethalodelphis obliquidens. The sequence goes on along the minus strand of NW_020837974.1, from coordinate 138,060 downwards.
TTGCTCCCTAACTATTTTACGTTTTGCTATCACTGCCATGGGCAGGTAGTAAACATTCAGGCTTTCGGGCTGTATGATGGACATGGCTGTGTTCCTGTCAAACTTTCTTTGATAAAATACGTGTAAGTCTGTGGCCTCAGGCCGAGGTTTGCAAACCCCTGTCCTGAGCTGGAGGACACGTAACCCCAGCATCCTGGGTGGGGTGGGAACCACTGGTGTCTCCTCCCAGCCCTGATCTCGGGGTCGCTCAGAGCTGGACCTCAGCCCTGCTGGGGCCAGGAGCGTTCATACCTTGGAGACCAGACATCACAGGTCTCGGCATCTCCGTGTGCACAGATTGTGGGTGTCGATCAGCAGGCAGTCGGGGAAGAGGTTCTGTGATGGGTGGATGGGCCTGGCCAACCAGAGTGGCCACAGGGTCAAGTACTGGTGGGGAACACGAGACCAGGGCCTAGCTGGGCTATGGGGGATCTTCTCCCCAAGGCCCCCGGCCACACCAGGCCTTGGGGCACCCGTGGCTTTGGCCTTACTTTCTCTTTCCCTCGGGTGTGTGTCCTGAGCCACCACATGGCATCCTGGGCTCGTGCCCTGCCCCTGCCCACAGAGGCCGCCTTAGAGGCCGGGGATTTGGGAGCGGGGCCTGGGTTTGAGTCCTTCCCCTCCTCTTGCCAGTGCGGCCCCGAGCAGCGGCCAACGGTCTGAGCCTCGATTTCCTCCCCGCCACCTGGACGGTGAGTTCTGTGACCTGGAACGACTCAAGCAGACGGAGGGGCTTGGTTGGCCCAGCAGCCCCTGTGGAGGTTAACACTGAGGTCAGGATGTTGTATTTGGGGCTCCAGCCTTCCGGGCTCATTAGGGGCATCTGCTTACGAATGCCCACGTGGGCTAACCCCCCTCCTGCCCCCGCCCCTGGAATGAAGGTGGGGCGTTGGGGGCTCCCAGACACCATGCCAAGGGGTCCAGGCTGCAGAAGTGTTGGGAAGGGAAGGCGCCCCGAGGCAAACAGGTGGGGAGGCGAGGGCCGGCCCCTCCCTGTTGTCACCCAGCTCTCCCTCTGGGGGCTTGAGGCCCCTCCCGCCTGGCACTGGAGAGCGCTCGGCTTTGCAGGAAGAAGTGGCCCTGAGAGGTGAGTCAGAGCCCTGGCAGGGCTGCCAGCTCCGTGGGGAGGCCTGGGCTCTGCCAGGTGCAGCCCTGAGGTGGCACCAGGCCCCAGGGCCACAGGCCGAGAGGGCGCTGGGTGCAGGGCGGGCTGCACGGCCCCCAGGTGTCTTGCCCTCTATCCGGGCCCCCGGTGGCGATGTGTCCTCAAACACACACACATTCCACCGCAGTGAACACACACCTGGGCTTCCTGTGAGGAGAATCTGTCCTTACTTGCGGTGGCAGCTGGAAGCCGCCCGTGGTCTCTGGTCGAGCGCCGAGCCACCCCTTGGCCTGCCCCTCTCAGGAGAGCCATGTGTGGAGCCGGGCACGACGCCACCCTAGGGACAGGCCACCCCTCGATGGACCGGACCTGGCCGTCAGGAGCCCCACATGCTCCCTTCGGAGTGGGGGGGCATGGGGAGCCCCGCTCTGGCCCGCTGTTCCCCAGTGCCCCCAACTCTGCGTGCCCCTGCTGGTCCCGCTCTCAGCAGGGCCGTCACCTTGGCAGGCTCTCCCCATTGCTGGACACTCATCTGCACCAGCCCCTGGCCTCCCTGCTGCGCCAGCCCCTGACCTCCCTGCTGCACCAGCCCCTGGCCTCCTGGCTGCACCAGCCCCTGGCCTCCCTGCTGCACCAGCCCCTGGCCTCCTTGCTGCGCCAGCCCCTGATCTCCTTGCTGCGCCAGCCCTTGATCTCCTGGCTGCACCAGCCCCTGGCCTCCCTGCTGCACCAGCCCCTGATCTCCCTGCTGCACCAGCCCCTGATCTCCCTGCTGCACCAGCCCCTGGCCTCCCTGCTGCGCCAGCCCCTGGCCTCCCTGCTGCACCAGCCCCTGATCTCCTTTTGCTGCACGACTGGCAGCGCTTCCTCACTGTCCACAAATAAAATGCACCCTCAGAGCTGACATCCGGGCCCTGCTGGTCCCAAGCTGACTGCCCGGCACTGCCCTTGGACCTCCTGGACTCCAGGCCCTGAGTTGCTGACAGGTTCCTGCTTACCGGCGTACTTTGTTGCCTCCACGTGGTCCCCTCCTCAAGGAAGCCCTCCAGAGACCCTCCGTGGAAGTTGACCTGGCTCTCACACTGAGGCCCCTCAAGGCCCCCTGCCCTTACTGCCTCGCAGGACAGATGTCTCCCGCTGAGTCCCGATTCAGCACTGGCCCCAGCCCACTGTAGGGGCTGCGGAGTGTGGGTGCAGCCGTGTGACTCAGCACCCGCCGCAGCCCCCGGGAGCAGTGGCGGCCGGGCCTCCACAGCCCTTCCTCTCTGCCAGCTGGGACAGGCGCTCCGACCTTGGCCTTGCCACAGGATTCTATCTTTAACTCCTGGACAGCCAATTCCTCTCTATTTTGAGAGAAAAAAAATTCCACTCTGAAGTCTGGTTCAAAAAGTCCTTGCCCAGTTAGGCCAGTTCCCTAGAGAAATCGCTGGCCTTTGCCATGGTCCTGAAGCGGGGGGGGGGGGGGGGGGGGGGGGGGGGGGGGGGGGGGGGGGGGGGGGGGGGGGGGGGGGAGGGAGGGGGATGGGGGGCGGTGGGGGATGAGGGAGGGGGCGGGGGGAGGGGGAAGGCAGGAGGGGGACCTCTGCCAGAACTGGAGCAGCTGTGAGGGCCGGCTGCTGGGCCAACAACGGGAGGTGAGGACCCCTACCTGGGCTGGTCATCCGCCTGCCCCCTGCTCCAGCCACACAAAACTTCCATGATCGCACCTTGGTTTTGACTGTTTTCGCTACACGCTGGGCGTGCTTGCGTCTGGCTCCTGTCGCTCACTGTAAAGTTTATGACATTCATCCACGTGCCACTGTCACTTCTCTGTGGCTCTGCCGTACAAAACGGCCATGATGCACTCACCCCTCCTGGACGTTTCTGGTGTGATGGGTACATGTCTGGACACGTATGTGGTACACACCTGCGCACGTGTCTGTGGGAACCAATCTCCCTTCTGGAGACCCTGCCAGCGTCCCTCCCCCCGACGGTGCGGGAGAGAACCCGCTGCTCCACGTCTACGTCAACGTTTGTCACTGTCTGTTTTCATTTTAGCCGTTCTGGTGGGTGCAAAATTGTCTCATTGTGGTTTCTGAGAGATTTTTAAAAATTAAGAGACAATTGTTTTTCGAGCAGCTTTAAGTTTACAGAAAATTGAGCAGAAAGTACAGAGGGTCCCCATATTTACCCCCACCACACACATGCCGTCAGTCCCCTTGTCACAGCTGATGAGCCAATATGGCAGCATTATCATTCACTAAAGTTCGTGGTTTACAATAGGTTCACTCTTGGGGTCTTATATTCTTAGCGTTTTGACAAATGCAGTTATGGCTTTGTGCAGAGTAATTTCACTGCCCTGAGGAAATCCCTGTGCTCACCCATCTGCCCCTCCCTCCTCCTGAGCCCTCGGCAGCCTGCGGCCCCTCTACCATCGCTGTGGGCTTTCTTTCTCCAAGAGTCCTTTCAGGAGCGCAGATCAGACCACATCACTCCCTGCTGCCCCCAACCCACTCACCTGTGTGCCCGGCAATGTTTCCTGGCTGCCTGCTATTCATCACCAAGGTTACATGACGGCCAAGAAGATATGGTTCCTGCTCTCAGGAAACTCAGGAGCCAGGGGGAGAAGCAGCCACGAAACCCGCAAACAGACGGGTGAACAACGCGGCCCCAGACTTGGTGCCAAGGACACGAGGGGAAACTGGGGGCTCCTGCAGGGACAGGAGCCTTCTGGGCAGAGAGCGCTGCACCTGCAAAGGCGCCGAGGTGAACAGGACCTCGGCAGGTCCAAGGAGACGGCAAAGGCTGGCACAGTGGCCCGTGTAGGGATTCGAGAGGTGGGGCTCCAGATGGGGCTGATCTGAAGGCTTGGGGTGGAGTGAGGGTCTTCCCTGCCTGAAGCCAGGCATGTGCTTTCCTTCGGGGACCTTCTCCCTCCGCCCTCGCACGTCTGTCCTCCATGATGGCAGGGCCCTCACAGTGCACTGTGGCCAGGATGGCCCCTCCTGTGCAGGTGTTCAAGGGGTATCTGCCGGAGCACGAAGGAGGGACAGACCCAGGTGTGGGCGGTGACCATGGGCAGGGTCTCGTGGGACCTGCCGGCAGAGAACCGCCAAGACTCCCCAACTCGGAAGCCAGCACTCGAGTGAAGTGAACGCAGGCCTCAGCCCCAAGCCCGAGGGACAGACGTGTCACCCCGGCACCACTGCTGTGCGACAAACACCCCAAACCGGCGGCTCTGGCTCCCTTCTGCAGCACAAAATCCTCGCCAGGCTCCAGCCCTGCGGCATGGCTCTTAGACGAGAGTCTAGAGACGAGGGCCACGTGGGGCAGAGGTCCCCATCCGAGCCCTGGGGCCCTTCCGTTCCCTCCCAACCGTGTGACCCAACAGCTGGGTGCGGAGTGCGGCGGACAGGTTGTCACCTCCTGGGTGACACGCATTCAAAGCGCCCATCCTGCCACCAAAGGCCTTGAGAGAGGGAGGCCCTGGCGACGACAGTCTGTCTGTTTCTGACGCGTCTGCTCCTGGCCAAGGGGAGGGCTGTGGGCGGGGCGCACCTTGGAGGGAGGCTGGGGTTTCCTTGCGAGGCTGAGGGAGAGGATGGTCTCTGGAAAGCCTGGGCTGCAGCGATGCCCTCCGCCTCCAGGCCTGAGGCTTTCTGAGCACCTGCTCCGGGCTCTGAGCCAGGATACACGGCCCTGTGCTTTCTGGGTCCTCGTGCTCTAGCCTCGGGATGGGCCCCATTCAGGGCTGCAGGGCCCGACGGCCGGCCTCCCACAGAACTCACGTGTGTCCCCCGCCCCTCCTCCCAGGCCTCTGCTCTCCTCGGCTCTGGGCTCCGCGTCACGCAGACCCGCGGGCCTCCCTCCTGAGTTCTCCCCTCCCCACCTTGGGCGTTTGGCTCTGTAAGAAGGTGGGAGTGGGGAGGTGGGAGGGGATAAGCCCCAAGGCTCCTCTTTCGCCCTGAACTGACCCATACCCACAACGTACTCAGAGCTGAGGCTGAGGGACATTTTCTCCCCACCCCGAAGCCCAGCAGTCCTGAGGCCTCAGGCCCCAGACGCCCACGGGAAAGGAAGTCAGTGGCTAAAAAGGCCATTTCAGGCCAGTGTGGGCTGGGCTGGAACTAGGAGGCCTTCATTACCGTCGGTATGAGATTTCCAGCACACCTGGAGGAAGTACTGTAAATGCTCTTGACCCAGCACCCGCTAGTGGGGTGTGTTGTCATACTGCCTCATGTCTTGTTCATCGTTAAGAAATGGGGCAGCACACGAGGTGATCTCACTGTGCTTCCCCCTGCTCAGAAGCAGGCAACCAGGCCGGAGGAAGGCCACGGCCCTCTGATGTGGCTTCCCCATCCTCGGCCTTCCCACAAACAGCCAGACGCCCTGCCCACCAGGAGCCCAGCCCGTCTGCCCCTCTGCTCCCCAGCTGGGGCCTCCCCCAGGACCTCAGGCCTGCTGGCCTTCGTCCCCATCACACGGCCTGTGTGCTCCTGGGAGGAGCTCCAGGTCAGGCTTGGCCACTGGGCTCCAGCATCAGGAGCGGGAACCAAGTTAAGCTAAGAGAGGTGGGAGGAACGGCCCCAGTGTTTTCTCTCCTGGGACATGGATATGTTAAATGCTCCGGACGACACCTGAGCATAGTACATGCTCAAAAATGATGAATGCTTGTTTGCTTGTTTACTATTTATAAATAACTAATATTTCCAGCTGTGCAGGATCATCTCCAACCTTGAGAACAATCCTGTCTCCTATCAAGCTGAAGAGATTCACCCTCTGCGCCCGGTTAGCTGGGGGTTTCTTATGGATGTTGTTATGTTATGTTATGTTTTCTTATGTTTCTTATGGTGCTGCATTTTGCCAAAGGCATTTTCTGCGTCAATTGATATGCTGTTTCTTCTTTAGCTTGTTGACGTGGTAAATTACATATTCTGGGTTTTTTTGGTTTTTTTGCGGTACGCGGGCCTCTCACTGCCGTGGCCTCTCCCGTTGCGGAGCACAGGCTCCGGACTCAGAGGCTCAGCGACCATGGCTCACGGGCCCAGCCGCTCCGCGGCATGTGGGATCTTCCCGGACCGGGGCACGAACCCGCGTCCCCTGCATCGCCAGGCGGACTCTCAACCACTGCGCCACCAGGGAAGCCCCATTTTCTGGTTTTTTAACATTGACTAGACTTGCAAACTTGGGATAGATCCCACTTGGTCTTGGTGTCTAATTCTTTTTATACATTGTTGGATTCAACTTGCTTTTATTTTATGGAGGATTTTTGCACCTAAGTTCATGAGAGACATTGGTCTGTAGTGGTTTTTGGTGTTTGTGTTTATATTGTCTTTGTCTGGTTTTGGTACTAGGATCATGCCATCTTCATGGAATAGGCTGGGAAGTATTCCCTCCTCTTCTATGTTCTGGAAGAAATTGTGTAAAATTGGTGTCACTCCTTCTTTAAATTTTCGGTAGAATTCTCTAGTGAAACCACTGGATCTGGGAGATTTCTTTTGGGGGTAAATTCTAAATTATCAATTCAATTTCTTCCGTGATTATAGGACCATTCAAATGATCTGTTTCATCTTGGTTGAGTTTTGACGGTTTGTGTTTTTTAAATAATTTTTTTCCTTTTTTTCTCAGCTGCAGAACTTACTAACATGGAGTTACTCATGGTGTCCCTTTACTGTCCTTTTAATGGTGCTGAATCCGGAGACAGAGCCGTTTGTCCCTGACATGGGTGGCTCCAGGTCTGGAACTCCAGTCAGGCCAAGCCTGACCCAGAAAAGAGCCAACACAAGGACACCCTGTCCAGGGGCTGCCTGTGGACCCATGACCAATACAACCAGGCCTCCACTGATGGCTGCACAATGGGAACGGCTCTCTGTCATGGGCTTGGACTCCGAAACTTGAAGAATTGCCAGTCCGTGGAGCTGATGTAAGGTAAGGGCCTCATGTAAGCCCGAGACACAAGGGAGCAGAAGACACGGGGAAACAGAGGCTGGGACCAAAGGAGAGACCAGAAGTGGAGAGAGAGGCAGGGGTTCTCAGGGAGACCTGGAGAGTCCTAAGACCAGGGCGGCCTTCTAAGTGCTCCCAGAGGCCAACCTCCAGCTCCTCTTTCACTGTTTTCACATGTCAACGGGAGAGGGTCCCGGACAGCCAGTGAATGCCAAGAGATCTTCACAAAGCTCCACGTGGGAGCTTCCACGGGGAGCTGACCAGAGCCTGGCATGAGGGGGACACAAAAAGGAACAAGGGTCAGGGGCCGGGGGGTAGGGCCAGACCCTCAGGGGCCACTCACAGAGCATCCTCGGCCAGGCTGGAGGACACTGTCCTGACTCTGCCCACCCTCCCCACTGTGGACCCTCTCCTGCAGCCGGGCCTGTCTGACCACAGCCTCATTTCTCCAGGGCATCTGTGCTGGCCCTGGTATTGAGGGGGTAAGGGCTGTCTTTGCTGGGGCTGCCTCTGGTTTCACTGAGTACTAGTGCTATCATCATCTGCAACAGAAGATGCTGTGCTCAACCCCAGAGCTCCCTCCGCGAAGTCTGGTTCTGTTATGTAGCACCTCATCCAGTGCCATGCACACAGATGGACGCATAGCGGCCACGCAGGAAACACTACGGGACTAACGATACTCTCCATCTGCACCTGCCGCTCCATTTTCTGAAGTTCTGCTGCACCAACAAGTCATCCACCCGTCCAACCGCCCACCCATCCAACCATCTATCCATCCATGCATCCACCCATTACCCATCCACCCACCCACCCGTCACCCATTCTCCCACCCATCTATCTATCCATCAATCTACGCGTCCATCCAGCTATCCATCCACACGGCCCTCAGGGAGCACCTGTGCCCAGCATCTCTGATAAGGTGAGCCTGTAACAGGCTATTGGCCCACGGCTCAGACAAGGATGCTGGGGCTCAGATGCAGGAAGGGACTGATCTCCAGCTCCATGAGCCTCCCACTCTTGCTGGGAGGGTTGGTGCCTCATGTCCTCTCATTGTCTGGATGTTCCCTCGGGCCCAAGTCTCATGTCCCAGGCCCTCCCAGCTGCAGACATATCCCTCCATCCCCACAGGCCGAGCACCAGGCTGGTCACAGGCAGATGTGAGGATGAAACCTAAGTCCCAGCTCCTGGACCCCTTCTCCCGGGGGGGCCCCACTCGACCTGCAGCGGAGACGGTGGAGACTGTCAAGGAGCCAGGACATCGAGGGGGACGCTGAGAGGGGAGGCTGGCTGAGCTGTGGCGTGTCCCAGCCCGCGTGGTGCACGCCTGGCCGGGCAGCCACCCTCCCACCGCAACAAGCTGCCGCCTGCCTGCAGCTTCCTTCCTTCCTCCTGGATTCCGCCTGAGCCGGCCGGGCGGGGGTGGGGGGGCACTCCCCAGCTCCCTCCCACCCACGCCCTCTCCTCCGCTGTCTCCAGCCGGAGAAGAAGGAAAACCTCTTCCTGTGAAGCCGCCAGCCAGCAGCCAGGGCGGCCTCCGGCCGGGCTCCCGCCAGCAGCCCCTCAGCCCCCCACCCCGGGGCTTTCCAGAGCCACAGCGCCCCCGCCCGGCCCTGCTGTCCCTGCTGTCCTCGCATGTCTGCACGCGGTCACTCCCTGAGGCTGGGCTCCCTCGGTTCCCACGCCCGCGGCCCTCCCTCCTCTCTGCCTGGCGAGCTCCTCTTCATCCTCTGGGACCCTTTGAAATGCCACTGCCCCGGGAGGACAGCTGGACTCGAGTCAGCAGGCAGGCTCTTGAGAAGGGGGGCTGTCGGAGGTGAACCCCGGAAAGGAGGGCGACAGGAGTCAGAATGCTGACTGGGCAGCTGCCCCCGACTCCCTGCGGGGTCCCCGGGCCCCTCCAGGCCGGGCCTACCCAGAGTCTCAGGCCAGGAAGCCGCTTCTCACGCATCCATCTGCGTTCCTCCCACAGCCCCAGGAAGGATGTTCGTGGCACGGGCCAAGAGGCACCCGTGAACTTAGAGCGAACTTTCAGCTCTGGACTCGAGACAGCCCTTGTCTTCACAGGGTGCCGTTTTCCAGCTATAAATACTCCTCAGGACTTGCCCGCCTGGTGCTTTCCTGAGCCTCTCTGCCTCCCCGTGTCCTGCTCCTCTGTCTGTAAGATGGACCGTCCTGCTGTCCCCTGCTGGTCATAGGCTGGGCAGCCGAGGTTCCTGTGGGCTTTGGGAGGTCCCGTCCCTCGAGAGCTGGCGACACTCCCGCAGGTCCGGGGATTCTGACCCCCTGAGCTCTGACCTTACTGCCCAAAGTGTTGGAACCACCACCTTGAAGGGAAACAGACCTTGGGTCTGGAAGCCGAGGGTCAGAGTGAGGTCTGAGGGCCACCTGGGCTCACCCTGCTGGTCGGTGGCAGCAGGACGCACCAGACCAGCTGCTGGGCTGGGGGCCTGTCTGGCTGGGCTCATTCCCAGCAGTGAGAGCTGGGCCATTCTGGAGTCTCCAGGGCCGTTGGGAATCTTTTGTGGGCCAGCAGCCTGGTTGGTGTCAGTGCAGACGCAGGCGGGCCCCTTTGTGGGATTTCTGCATCGTGGGCCTCCTTGCAAATTCCATACATCCGAACTTTCTCCTCCAGCTGGAGGGACCCAGGACCAGGCTGCTGTGGCCATGTGACAGCCCTGCAGAGGGTGGCTGGGCAAGTCAGGTGGCAGGGTCCACACACCTTTCCCACCTACCGTGCACTCACTCACCAGTGTGCATCCCAGCTGGAGTGAGGCAGACACCAACCGTCTCCCTAAACTTAGCAGCTCTGGTCAGCATGATAAATCCAGAGACCCAGACAGTAGCGTCACTGCACTTGGAAGAGGTGTGCCCACCTTCCTGTCCAGCCCACCCCCTGCGCCTTCTCCCATGGTCTCACATCCAGGTGCCCTCGGCTGCAACGCTGAAAGACCCTCGCCTCCCCCTTCACGGGGCACCTGCTGGTGTCGTGCTGGTGGCCATCTGCCCTTTGGCCAACCTTCACATGGTGGGATCGAGGCTGAAGGAGTTGCCTGAACCCTAAATCCGGGTGATGTTTCCATGTTTTTCTCTTCCACCAGATCCTGAGGCCCCCGAGGGCGGGAACTGTGACCCATTTCCACCTGTGGGTCCCAGCACCTGGCCCGGGCACCCCTGGAGGGTGGGGGAAGGATGGAGGGGGCCATGGGGCTCTGCACAGAGCGTCCTCAGACACCCCATCGGGACTGCGGGGGGACAGGTGAAAATTCAGCAGAAAGGGTAGTGGAGCCAGACTCGGAACAGGGACCTCGCTTTTCTCAGAGGAGAAGGACTTATGGGGCAGCCCCTGGGCTGCCCCAGCCCTTAGGCAGCGTCCACTCTGCCCTGGGGCCCCGGAACCAGGCCCTTAAAGGAAAAAGAAGGAGCCTGTGGCCCTCAGACCCCAAATGGGGGCGCTCTTGGGCCGTTCCCCTCGTTCTTGGAAGAGGAATGTGCCATTCATTCATTCGTCCACTCACCAATTCGTTCACGCCTCTGCTCCTGCATCCAGCATCTTTTCAGATACGAGGCCTGACCCTTAAAACTTCAAAAAATATCAGTTGGAACTATTTTTCTGGAATTTTTTTTTGGTAAAGCACATTCACATTTCCTAGACTTGCGAACATGACCAGAACGTTGTGCTTTAAGAGCTGGTGGTAAAATGCGCCCCAGCCATTAAGACTCAGAGAGCTCGGCACAGAGCGGGCGCCCCAGACGACAGCGCCCCACTGCCGAGCTTCCGCAAGTCCTGATGTGCCCGTCTTCTCCCGGTTTCCCCGGGCTGCCTGCAGCAGGTGGACCCCGGGGTTCTCCAGCCCCACCTCCGGGCTTGGTCGTCTTCAGCGTCAGAGAGCCATCTGGGGAAGCTGCGTCGTGGGGACCGAGGCCTTGGGGGTCCGGGGCCAGGATGGGGGCTGGAGTGTCCATGGTGCCAAATGCAGATCAAAGTTGAGGGGATGCAGGCAGGCCCGGCGGAGTCTCTGGTCCCCACAGTAGCGCCTGGCTGGCTGGTAGCAAAGCACAAAGGCCTCCGGTGAGGCATGTGCTCTCTTGGAGGAAGGAGGCCAGGCCTCAGATGAAGGGACAACGTTCTCGGGCCCCTGTCCTGCCACAAAACCGCTTGTCACACATGAAACAGCAGATTAGGAATTTCCTTTTCTATTTTTACTGCAAAACTCGCACTGGCCGAGGGCGTTTGCTTGGAAAGGCTCTTTCCCGCTGCAGTCGCCTGGCCGCACATGAAAGGGGGTCGGGCTGGGTCCCCGAGTGGCACATTCACCGCTTCACGGGCTTCTGGGATGCTGATAAGGGAGCAAAAACTGCATTAGCGTCTGTTTTTATTACTCTGGTTAACCATTAAAAAGCTGGTGGGTGTGGGGGCCAGGGGGATTCGCTGGGTTGAGAAAGTGGTTCTCTGGGGTCCCTGTCTGAGCCCAAGCTGGGCAGCTGCCTGAGGAGGGAGCCGGGCCGGCTGGAGGCGGGGCTGCTCAGGATTCTCCCCCCGCCCCGAGGAGGGAGAGCCCGGGTCCCCCACCCAGGAGCCCCCGAGGCCGGCCCTCAGCCCAGAGAGGGGGGCTGGATGGGGTCCACCTGTCCCCAGACCTCCAGCTTCCTTCACATATTGGGTTTGCTCCCCTCAACGGGGGCAGCGCCTGTCTGGCGATCCACGTGGCCAGATGCCCTTCTGGAAACAACCTCTGGGCTCACGGGAGCAGCCCCGGGGAAGAGGGACAGTTCATTGACCTGGGAGAATGACGAGGGGTGGAGAGGCCGTTTCCTGGGGGTGCAGGCTGGCTTTGAAAGTGGAGGCCCCACGTGCGCCCACGAGGGTGGCAGTGGCTAGCGGAGCAATGGGCCCCCTGCGGGAGCCGTGGACCCCAAGGCTGTGCTGGGAGGGTCCCAGCTGCAGTGGCGGGTGGAGGTACGTTTGTTCTGCGGGGACCCTCTTGAGTCAGGTCCTTGACCAGAAAATCTTAGTGAGAGGCCTGCTCCTGAAGGGAAGAAGTCTCGCTACAGTTGGAAATAGAAGCTGCTTCTCCCGCCCCCACCCCCTTTCTCTCTTGGATTTGCAGCCCTGGCTACCGTGAGGCTTTTCATAAGCAGAACATTGTGCAGTGGATGCCTCTGGACAAACAAGGAGAAAAAGAAGAACTTCTGCCTTCTCGGTGGAGAAACTTTCTGTCCGAGGGTGGGAGCGCGTGGGATGCTCTGCTCTCCAGCCTCTGAGCTGGTCTCCAGACAAACGAATCTGCTGGGAGAGTGTTGTTCATTCAGCTGCAAGTCAGGGCTGCTGGGGGGCTGGGGGAGCTGAGTTAGTGTGTCCACGACACATGTGTGTGCACGCACACGTGGATGGAGGACACCTGCACACACCTGCAAACGAGCACACAAGTGCTTGTGCACACGTACACGCCTGCTCACGGGCACGCACGTGCGTGCACAAGTATACACACGCAGGCACCCAGGCTCTCAGGACAACTGCCCCCAGATCCACATGCCGGAGCAATTTCGGAAGCGCCCAGACTCCTGGGAGCTGACTTGCCCCTGAGATGTCCCCCAGGGAACCACAGCGGAGGGAGCAGTCTCGGGAGGGCACGTGGCAGTGCAAGGCCAGAGAGGCAGTGACAGAGCGACAGAGAACCCAAGGCTCAGGGCTCCCTGCTCAGCCCCTTCCCTCCCAGGACAGGCACAGATTCCGGGTTCTTCCCTCCCGGCATAGGTGGTGTGGACACACAGACCCCAGGGGAATCTGAGGAGTGGGGAGTGTGCGGGGAGGCTGGTCTATTGCCCTCGGGGCATCTCCTGGGAGAGCTGGGCACCTGCCAGGGTGGCGATGGTCAGGCTGCTTCCCTAATTTCAAATCTAGGCCCAGTGTTTGCTCCTGGTCACCCATCCACTTGGTTCCTCAGGGATCTTTTCTGGGAAGCGGAATGATGGCGACTCCGCCCAAGGGGTCGACGGGGCTGCAAGGGGCCTGCAGCGCATCCTGGGCCCAGTGTCACCTGTGCTAGCTCATGGAGCAGGGCCACAGGGCTTGTTCCTGCAGAGCCACCTGAGGGTGGCTGTGCTCATCGCCTGGGCAGCGAGGGTGGGCCGTCCCCTCAACGTCCTGATGGCCTCTGGGCTTCTGTGGCTTGACCAGCGTCTTCCAGGAAGGAAGAGAGTTGGGGGGGCGGCCACCCAATATCTCCCCAGGTCTGCGTTCCTCCTGTAATCAGACCAGCAGTTTGGACCCCAGACCAGGAAGCTGTCTGTGCATGTTGAGGGCAGCCCCCCTCAGGGGGTGGGGCTTCAGGGAATGGCACTGGGAGAGGAGGGTGGTGTTCCCCTCCCCCCGCCTGGGGCGCGGGAAAGCGGGGCCGGCTGCCGCTGACCAGCTCCTACACCTGGTTGAGAAAGGCCCTTAGGACCCGAAGCTCCTCGGGACTTGGCCTGTCTTATAAGCCACATACAAACCCAGCAACCATAGAGGAAAAGATTCACAGGTCTGATCACCTAAAAATTTAAAACTTGTGTATGGAAGTTAAAATGTGGATGGTGGGATGGGAGCGTGTATACTCAACAGAGTTAATACTCCAGTTATAGGAAGAGCATCTACGTGTCAAAGATAAAAAGAAAAGAAGTGACAGAAGAAGGGGCACAGGACAGGCACCTGTGAGTCATGGGAGAGGAAAGGGTGCACCTCACAGGCGATCGGGGAAACTCACATCTGCCCCTTTTTGGGGGGGGTTGGCTACCAGACTGACCAACTGAGGACACTGCGGCTCTTTCGGGCTGGCAAGGCTGCCCGGAGCGCCGTCTCGCGCCAGCATGGGGGTGGTGAACCGGGTCCACCCTCCTGGAGGGCAGTACCTGCCAACGTTGAGAGCCTGCACGCTGGGAATTCCGCTTCTGGGCCTCTGTCTTACTAAGATGCTCACACACGGGCCCCGGGACCTGCTCGTGGACAATCCCTGCACAATTACTGGGAAGAGCAGAAACACCGAAGCAGGTTACAAGCCCGTCACAGTGGTGGCTGAGTTGGTCTCAGCGTGGGTAGAAAGGAGCACCCGTGGCCGGCAAGAAGAGAGCAGCGCTGTGTACGTTGTGACAGAGAACATCGTCCTTGATACAGCGTCCTCACAACTGGACCCGCTTGTGAAACCGTGTGGCCGTGTGTGTGTCTGAATGAAGTTGTCTGGGAGGATCACACCAGACGTGGCTGGCGCTGTCCTGGCTGGCTGTGTGGCTGCCAGTGGAGTCCCAGCTGCAATGACTTCCCTCCAAAACTGCGGAGACACCGTTAGTTCCGAGGACTCACAGCTTCCACACCATTGTGGAGAATTCGGAACCGTTGAGTGACGCCTCCTTCCTGTGGCTCCAGCTCGTCCCTTTGCCCCCAGGGCTCTGTGGCCGGTTCTCTGCCTTGTCTCTGTCTCTAAACATGCCCTCGGTTCTGGACATTTTCTTGAACTGTTTCGTTAGTGATTTCCTTCCGTCCATTTTCTCTAGTCTCTTTTTCTAAACTCCTCTTTGGACATTGGGCCCCCTGACCTGGTTGTCCATGGTTCTAAGACTCTTTTCTCCAATTTTGTACCACTTTGTCCTTCGGCTCTACTTTCTGGGAGATTTCTTCAACCGTATCACCCAGATCTTCTGTTTTACTATCAGGCTTTTATTTCCATTTTTATCTTCATTTCCTATTCTGGGTGCCCCTTCTCAACAGTGCCTGGGGCCATCTCATGGTCGCCGGGCCTGTCCTCACACCGAGGTCATCTGAGAAGTTTCCTCACCTGGTCTCCTCACCTGGGCTCTGTCCTGAACCAGCATCTCTGGGTCTGCTTTGATCCCTGTTTTTCCTGCTGCAGCCTGGGGACCGTGGCGTGAGGGGATCCAGCTGGGCCATTTCGCCAGAAATCTCCAGGGCCACGTGCTCCCGGGTGGTGCTGTTTTCTGGGAAGATGCTCCCAGGCTCCTGCTGGAGATGAAGACCCTGCCTGTCCTGGGCTGCTCTCACACCCACCTTCTGGATTCCCGTTTGTCCTGTGGTTTCCAGGTCTCAGCTAGCCTGGCATCGCAGAGACCAGGTCATGTGAACAAATCTCCTAATCCTGCTGGGGTCAGGGAAGGGAGTCATGGGGGCTCAGATCAGGGACTCACACGGGCTCACCCCGTCTTCCCCCTCAGAGCTCGAGGCACCTGGGGCCACCACCCCCCGGACCTATGTGGGTTCTGCATGCAGACCAGGCTGTGTCACAGCCGTCGCGCCACTGCCCTCTCTCCCCACTGCCCCTGGGCTTCTGCCTCTGCAGGTGGCATCTCCTGACCAGGTCTGTGGGATGCTAGGAGGGGTGGAGGCTGTGCACGTGTCCCACCCCTGCTCTTTCCCCAGAACCAGCATAGCTTTTCAAAATGTTTTCTTTAAAACAAAGAGTCTATTTATTACTCTATTAAAGGGAGGTGGGCTTCTGTCCAGGTGGGCCTGGGTGGAATCCAGGCCCAGCCACTTTATAACCTGCGTGACCTTGGCCACCTCCTCGCCTCTCAGAACCCTGTCTCCTTATCTGTTTAATGGGAGCGAAAATCCCACCTGGCAGGGCTGTTGTGGGGTGCAGAGCAGATAACATGCCATAAAGTGCCCGCTGAAGGCTTGGCATGCAGCTGGTGCGGCCATGAGAGCAGCCTTTGTGCCCTTGTTTGTGTAGGTGTCTTATCTCCCCGGCCCAGGGCCAGGGCCAGCTCATCTCGACATGGCCTGCGGCCCTGCGGATGCTCGCAGACTGGCCTCCGGATCTGGGGCTGCGTCCACACGGGCTGCAGGGCGGGTCCCTAGGAATGCCATCAATCTCCCCAGCCCTAGGGACGATCTCCCGTCGTCAACAGGCCACCTGCAGCCCAGAGAGGCTGCCCCGTGGGCCGGGCTGTCAGCACCAGGAGGGGCGGCCCGTCCCCGCAAGACCGGGCTTGTGCTGGGAGCTGCATCCGGAATTCGGTGGAGCGGCCTTGCCTCCTCTTGTCGAGGAACATCCCCCTCCTCCTGGCCCCTCTCCCACCGCGACCCTGACTCTGCTCTCTGGGAGGACACATCCCGGCCACAGACCCAAGTATCAGGAGGGACCGGTGTCACCCACAAACGTGGGGGAGGCTTTCAGGGTCCTCGGATGGGGTCATCCCTGGGGGGCGAATCTAGGCTCGCAGTTCGCAGGCGGAGGGGCCTTTGGATCCTGAAACCACGTCCCCACCGGATGAAACGACCAAGTCACTGAGCAGCTGTGTGAAAATGAGGACCAGCTGGCCCAGGGCCAAAGCGGTGCTGGAGAATCCGGACCTCAAGTCACAGGCTTGCACGGATACCCCAGACCCCAGGTCGAGTGGCTGGGGACACGCTGCCAGTCATGATGACCTCAGGGTCATCAGTGCCCGAGGCCGTGGCAGGAGTCTGTGTTGAGGGCAGATGGGTTCTCCTGCCCTTTCTGCCCTCCTGTGATGTCCAGGACGCCAGCCGCTGGAGGTACAGCCCATCCCTGCGGCCAGCTGGTGGACCAGACAAAGCTCTGTTGGGCACATGGAGAAGGGGCCAAGTAGGGAGTCCACAGATGGCCCCGGGGCCTGGAAAAGGCAGCTCCGGGCCCGCCTCTGGGCCCAGAGGCTCCCACTTAGCAGGCCCAGGTGCCTGGGTCCCCGCTGTAGCCATGACCAAGGAGGGCTTGCCTGAGAGTCTCTGGTCTGACCATGGGCCGAGGGACGCGCGTTCCCTAGCCCTTCCCTGACGTCCAGCCCAACTCAGATCTGTGGCACTTAGTCCTGCCTCGGGCGGCCCTTCCCTCTCTGGGTGTCAATTTCCCTGCTTGTCCAATGAGATGATGTCCAAAGTGCCTCCTTCCCAGGCCCACGGGAAGCCCAGGAACCAGCCAAGGGGACCCTTCCGGTCCATTCGCTCGCCAGGGAATGAGGCAACGCACACCAATGTGAAGTCACACACGGTTGAATTTCTATATGACTATGACGTTCATGCTTCCAGACCCCCCAGAGCTGCCTGGAGCGTCTCCCCAGAAGCCCCGCCTCTGAGTGACCGCGATTCGACTTCCAGGCTGGCGCTCGGGGGGAGGAACCCTGGCCCCGGGGGTCGGGGGTGGGGAACCGAGGGCAGTGACTTAACGCCTGCCCCAGTCCCGGCCCTGCGGGTGTCGTCTCCACGACTCGGCTTTGCTCCTTCTCGAGCCCACGTGGGTGAGGTCACAGCATCTGCTCCTGTCACCCAGTTCCGTGCCTGCGACACCCACTCGTGTCACTTGAACCTGCCGTGTGCTCTGCTTTGCTGGTGGGCACGATTCCAGCGTGGGGACAAACCGCAGCCCCGTGGATGGACAAGTGGGCAGTTCCCAGCTCTGGGCTCTCGGAGTAAAGCAGGTGGGACTCACTTGTCCGGGTAGATGTGTGTGCTCAGGTCGTGGTCACACTGGGGATGTGATCGTTTAGCTTTAGGAGAAATTGCTGAGTTGTCATCCAGAGTGATGGTATCAACTTGCACCCTTACCAGCAATGTATGAGAATCTTTATATATTACTTTTATATGAAGTAATACCCATATAAATATAAAATATTTATAAAATATAAAAAATATATAAATATACTTTTATATATTTTTAATTGTTAAAATTAAAAATTCTTATTAAGAAATGCCAGCTTCAAATGCCTTCACTGGTGATTTTCAGCAAATATATTCAAGAAGCGAATGATCCACTCAACTCTTCCAGGCCCAGCAAGGTAGGAGGTGCCCTTGAAAACAAAACTCGTGAAGAGCAGTCCAAGAAAGGAAAATTATAGGCCCTAAAAAATCAACGAATCTTTACAATGTAGAAAAGGGATAATACGTTATGACCAAGTTGCGTTTATCCCAGAAATAAAATAGTGGTTTAATTTCTACAAAATCAATTAATATAGTCATCCATCTCAACAGATTTAAGGGGAGGATCACATCAACAGATGAAAAATGTTTGATAAAATCCAATATCCATTCATGAAAAAATGCTTCCATTAAGAAGAGAGGAAACTTCCTTAACCTTAATTGTATGCATAAGAAACCCTATAGCTTTCACTCTGAGACTGGGAAAAAGGAGGAATTTCCCTGCCACCGGTTTCACTCAGCATCATTCTGGAGGCCCGGCCAAAGATCGACAAGCAGAGTAGAAAACTTTCACTGTTCACAGAGGACATGATAATGTGTGGAGAAAGGGCTGAAAAACAAGGAGATAAATTGTCAAAATTAATAGGAGACCCAGGAAGTTTGCTACATTCAAAATCAACATGTAAAACTTAGCTGTTTCTCTATAGGCCAGTGACAAACTGAGATTTAGAAAATTTATCATTTACAAAGGCGTAAGAGTATGAAATGCATAAGAAAAACAAAAGATGTGTAAGATTCTTGTAGAAGAAATTGATCGAGAAAAATTGAGAGACGTACAAGACCCAAGTAATTAGAGCAACGAAATGCTGTAGTCTTGAACTTGAGAGTCAGTTCTCCCCAAAAGGAATCCGTGGATTTGTATAATCCCAGCCTAAATTTCTTTTTTTATTTTTGGTGGATCATTGCAAATTGATTCAAAAATTTATGTTGAGGTGCAGAGAGCTGAGAATAGCTAAGCCGCTCTGAAGGACAAGGGGCAGACTAGCTCTGATATCGAGGCAATTATAGCTTTAATCTTCAAGACCTGGTGCACTGATGAGGGAACAGACCAGACCAGTGGAACAGACCAGCGAGCTCAGGAACAAGCCATGCACGTGGTATTGACACCCAACGGAGGAGGTCCACTTCCGGCTCTGGTTTTGCATTCGCGGAGCTGGGAAATCGCCACCCCGTCCTCACAACAAGGAAGAAGCTGAACAGACAGAAAATCAACAACTCTTCTCGGATCTATGGTAGGGGGGGGTCACTGCGCAAACCCTGCCCCCAAGTTTGCAGAGACCAATGGGCATTGAACACAGAGATAAACAGCGAGTTAAGTGGGAGATAAGGATCTACTTCACACTAAAAAAATGACCCAGGTAGACAAATCCTTAAATGTAACACAAAACTAGAGCATTTTAGAGAATATAGAGGGACATCTTTGTAACTTTGGGCTGTGGGTGGACTTCTTATACAATTTACAAGATAATAGCCATAAAGGCAAAGACTGATCAATTCCAATACATCAAAATTAAGAAATTCTGGTTCATTGAAAGGCCCCATAAAAGGAGTGAAGAGACAAACCACAGAGTGGGAGGAGATTTGCGTACATTCAACCAAAAAAGGAGGGCCGGGAATATGGAAAACCAAACTCTAACAGGAGTCAGTAGGACGAAGCGCCTGACTTAACACCGGTAAGTGGCTCAGCAAAGAGGAACCCAGATACTATCAGACCTCATTAGTAATCAGGAAAAGCGAGTTAAGATCACAGTACAAGATCATTACTCACCCGGCAGCTTGGCAGAAGTTTAAAAAAGACCAGACAAGCGGCTGGTGAGGGCGCGGGAACCCTCACGCCCCGCTGGGTTGGTGGTCACTTGGCACCAGCATTTTGGAAAAGCCCGGTGAGCACACCCCAGATGGGCGCCTCCTCCCTGTCATCAGCCCTGGAGAAATTCCCGTGTGGAGGACTTGGGGATTTTGTGGGAATGTCCATGGCAGTATTATTTATAAAGCAAAAAACCTGGAAACAACCCAAATGTAACACTCAGAGCAGCGTGAACAGCGTGTGGGGTGTTTGTTCAGTGGAGCCCATCGCTGCCCCAGACTCTGGCAGGAAGGACTCCGTTCAGGGAGAAGCGGGTCCCAGGACATGGAGGCAAGATTTTGCTGACTAGAAATCAAGAGACGGGCAAAGCTACCTAATTCATGATAAAACTGCATAGAAGGGCTTCCCTGGTGGCGCAGTGGTCGAGAGTCCGCCTGCCGATGCAGGGGACGCGGGTTCGTGCCCCGGTCCGGGAAGATCCCACATGCCGCGGAGCGGCTGGGCCCGTGAGCCGTGGCCGCTGAGCCTGTGCGTCCGGAGCCTGTGCTCAGCAACGCGAGAGGCCACAGCAGTGAGAGGCCCGCGTACCGCAAAAATAAATAAATAAATAAATAAACTACATAGAAAAGCAAGCCAGTGACCGTCGCGAAATCCAGGGCAGGATGTGAAAGGGGAGAGAGGCTTGTCCTGTGTCTTCACCTGGGGGGGGGGCAAATGTGGGTTTCCCACCAATATGCTTGTGCGAACAACACGCTTGGGGTCTGACTCATTCATTCAGTCTGCCGTGGGCACGATTCATTTCATGACTTTTGGAAAACTAAACTTTTTTTTTTTTTTTTGTGGTATGCGGGCCTCTCACCGTTGTGGCCTCTCCCGTTGCGGAGCACAGGCTCCGGATGCACAGGCTCAGTGGCCATGGCTCACGGGCCCAGCCGCTCCGCGGCATGCAGG
Source organism: Aethalodelphis obliquidens (assembly GCF_003676395.1). Taxonomy (NCBI): domain Eukaryota; kingdom Metazoa; phylum Chordata; class Mammalia; order Artiodactyla; family Delphinidae; genus Aethalodelphis; species Aethalodelphis obliquidens. The sequence goes on along the minus strand of NW_020837974.1, from coordinate 117,531 downwards.
ATCCTCCCGGACCAGGGCACGAATCCGTGTCCCCTGCATCAGCAGGTGGACTCTCAACCACTGCGCCACCAGGGAAGCCCAGAAAACTAAACTTTGACGGAAAGGAACTGATTCTGCTTCAGGCTGGGCTCAGAGTGCCACCCCCTCTCCCCCAAGCCCACCCGGGCCCCGCACACCTGCTTCCTCCCACCAGGAGGTCAGGTGTCCAGCATCTTCCCTCCTCCCTGAGGTTTTCCTGGTGATCTCAGCTGCCACCCAGCCCAGATCCCATTAGCAAGTGGTTAGGGTCCAAGTAAACAGGCAGGCAGAGGGGCCCGGGAGCCCGCTGGGCCCTGCAGGGTAGGCAGACCCTCCAGGAAGTGGCCTGGCCCGCGTGCCTTCCCAGGGGGAGAAGGTGATGGCGATGGGATCATGAAGGTCACGGTGCTGATGAAGGTGATTGTGGTGATGGTGGTGGTGGCCTGAGGCATCTCCTTGGACCCTCCTACAAGTCACCGAGGTGGGCACTGTGTGGCCTCCACTGTCCAGAGGAGGTGATGTGGAACTTGCCCAAGGCCATCCTGCTTGAATGATGGGACAGGGACCGGGCTCCAGGCCTCCGTCTCCAACACCCAGGCTGTCCCTTCTTCAGGGCTCTGGTGAGCCTGGGGGACAGTGCAGGATTCGGCCATGGAGATGCACACCCTTGGAGGCTGAACGTGGCCTTGCCCTCCCTCTTGGCGTCCACTCCCTGGCAACTCACATCGGAAAGAATGTTCGGGAGCTTGTCAGCATCTGGTGCGTGTCCCGAGGGCTTTCCCTGTGGGCACTGTGCCCGCCCCCCCCCGGGTGAGTCTCCAATCATGAGCAGCTGGACCGTCACCAGATGCCCCGGATCCCTCCCTGTCCCTGTTTGCCCTTGTGCAGTTTGGAATCACCCGGATTCCTCGGAAACTAGGGCCTGTGGCCAGAGGCAGCACAGAGAACAGAGCAGGGGGCCGAGGGCAGAGGCAGAGAGTGACCCTACCTGAGCACCTCCTTTGCCAGGCCGGGAGCTGGGAGCACCGGCCTGGAGGCCGTCTCTGTTGGGTGGGGTGACAGAGCCCTGGTCCTGGGACCCACTTCTCCTTCCTCTTTCCACCTTTCAGAGTCTCCTGTGTGGCCTGGAATGGATGCCCCCCCAACCTGGGCCCTGCTGTCCTGGGGCCTCCCTCTAAGTGCCCCAGGCCCTAGTTGCGCTTCATCTCAGGGACTGTCGCTAAGCCCAGGTCTGCAGAGGTGCGGCCAGACACCTCAGGATCACGTCCATGGGCCCCGGGGGGTGAGAAGATGCTTCTGCCCCCAAGCAGCAGGGCCTCAGCCACACAGGAGGCAGATGAGGGGTGCCCCTTGGGCCTGGTTCCTTGATTCTTTGCTGATGGATTTAGAATCTTAGTCTCTGCACTAGGGAAGGGCTGAGGGGTTGAGGCAGCAGAGCTAAAGCAGCAGAAATCCTCCCTCCAGGCCGGGAGGGTGTCCAGGAGCCCCTCGGAGCGGCTGCGTGGACCCGGATCACCGAGCACGCGCAGGCTGACTCCAGGAGACCTCAGCCTTTGTCCATGGGTCCTGGACCCGCGGAGGGGTCCCACCGAGGCCACTGAGCCATCTGCAAGCAAATAAGGGGGAGACAGTGGGAGGGAGGCACCTGCCCACAATTAATCACTGTGGTGATTAATTCAGGTTAAGTTGAATGGGGAGCACAGAATTTCTCCAGATGCAGCCAGAGGAAAGTGGTTTTCTCAAGCCCAGCAAGAGAGCTGTGGACGCAGGAGCCTCCCTTGCTGGAGCCCCGGTGTTGGGGGGCGGTCTCCTCGGGGCTCCATATCCTGCCCTCCTGCAGGGGGCTGGCTCGGACCCCGACCCCAGCTCCTGGAGATGAGGCACCCGGGCCCTGCACCCGGGCCTCCGTCTGGGGAAACGACTCCTGGGCCCCAGGCTATCGTGGGGGGCCGAGAGTACAGGAGGAATCAGGACCCCCGACCTGGTTGGGCGCAGGGGAGGAGACGAGGCACACAGGCCTGGCCCAGCCTGGCCGGGGTGGGGTGGGGCTGCTGCGCTGTCTTGGTCACTGAAGAGCCCGTCGGAGGCCTTCGGTTACACCCCTTTTTTCGTTCAATTCCAGAGTGAGTTTGCCACCGGGAGGGATACAGCTGCCCTTGAAGTTTCTGCAGTTTTCAAAGCTGCTGCTTGTGACGACCGCCCAGCGGCGGGGGAGCCTGGGCTCGAGCAGGGAAATGGCTGCCCGGCTGTATGTGGGGCCGAGGGCGAGGGGCTACCTGAACACAACAGCACCCGGGGTGAGGTCTCCTGCGGTCGTCGCCCGCCGCCAGAGCCCTCCCTGACCCTCGCAGCCCCCCACCCCTCAGGGGCGAGAAGCATCAGAGTCTGGGTCCTGAGCCCCTGCAGTGCCCCGAAACCCTGACTGTGCGAAGTCAGAGTCGTCCGCATGCAATGCAACCGTCACCATGCCTTTGGCGTTTGACACGGAAAATGCGCTGACCTGTCACACGAGGCTGGGGCCTCCGTGCGCTCTCTCGGCCACCACTTCCCAGCCCGCCCCGGCCCCGCCTTTGCCCCCAGCCCCGCTCTGCCCCTTGTCTCCTGCACACACCTCCACCCGCCCTCCCTCCTTCTCAGTAACACACTATTCACGATTTTCTCAGGGATTAGCTGAAAAAACAAAACGAGACAAAATGACAAGCAAAATCCCAGAAACTATCACTTACATCATTAAGTCAGAATGGTAGAAATTGTCCAAACAAAATAAAATCCATACAAACTAAACTACCCATGGTAAATTTTGCTTTGGACTCTAAGTTGAGAGTGCATTGTGCAAAATTTGACCCAGAAAAAGTGGGCGTGGTCTGCAAAGCTGGGGAGTGGGCACGTGAGGGGCCCCTCGTGCAGCGATTTGCTCTTGGGTGTGTCTCTTCACCCCCAATGACCCCAGATGAGAAGCTCTAGTCATAAAAACTGACACGAACAATTAACAATGAATACATCATATTTTTTGGTTAAATTGAAATGGAAGAGAAATGATTTCTATGTTTAGAATTTCAGTGAAATGAAAAAAAGTTAATTGGAAACTGCTTGATTTCAAGGTTAGATGATTGACAAGGATTTATTATAGTGGTTTAATAGGGTTTGCCCTGGAAAAGTGGTTTTTCGTTGAACATTAATCCAGGAAGGCAAGATTACAGAAACATATTTTGTATTCAAATGTCATTGGGGTCTGCACGGCTTCACTCTCTGCATGCACACACCACACACGCACACACGGTACACACTCACGGTACAGACACACGCACACAGCTGTGCACAGGCCCTGTCCAGGGTGGGCGCAGCCCTCCCTCTCTCACTGGACGTGTTCTCTCCTTCACAGGAAGAGCCATGCCTTGGGGTCGGGACCTGCTGAGCCCAGGCTGCCCTCCCTGCTCTGACCTCTGGCCTTATGTGGGTTGGATGAGTCCTGAGTCCTTGTCACTGTTCCTACCTTCCCTCTGTGCGAGCCTGGTCAGCCATTTTTTCCTGTGAATCTGTCCCCTCCATCAAGAATTACCATTTCATTGGCATAAAACATGACCATAACATTATTATATAATATTAGAAAAATGTAACTAATTAGCATAAGCTGTGAAAATGATACCTGTGAGGTACCTGGTACCTGGCATGAGGCACCTACCTTGTAGCTGGCAGGAGGCACCTGCCTGGTGGCCCCGGGGGAAGATTCTGACCAGGCCCCCTGTTGGCTGCCCACACCCTGGCCACTCAGAGGTCCTCTCCTCAGGGCCTCTGGGCCGCCCGCTCCCAGACTGTCCGAGGAGGTCACCCTCTGCGGGGGCCTCTCTTGCTCCTGGGCGACTTTGGCCGTTTCCCTGCTTTCCCAGGGAAGGACCCAGGCCAGCCCCTCTCTGACAGCTTGGCTTCTTCTGGCCCAGACTGGAAAGTCTGGACCCCAAGGTCAGACCCCAGGTCAGCCCGTGGCAGCTGGCGGCCTTCACTCAGTTCTGCCTTCCACCTGCTTTGTGCCCTTTGCCAGGGGCTGGTGGTGACCTGGGGTCCCGTGGGGTGCGTATCTCCTGCTCTCAGCCAGTCCAGTGCCGTCAGCGGAGGAGCTGGGGAAGCTTCACCCAGGGGTGGGGGTCAACGTCTTCCTCCCCCTCCACACGTACCCCGTGATAATGATGAGACTCAGCTGGGGCATGGGGGCCCTCTTCCGACTGACGATGGGCTCCCAAAGCTCTGCCACCATCTGGCGAGGGCCCACGGACCTGTGTCACTGCCCACCAGCTGTGTGGTCATCTGAGCAACCGTGTCTGTCTGAGACCAGAGCCTCCAGAGAGCAGGGAGGGGGTCTGTCCAGGCCCCTGACCCGGGCCTGGCGCCGGTGTTACCCTGAGAGGTGACACCGTGAAGCCTTGGCCTGGTCTGGGGGTGGGCCCGCCTGCTCTGAGCCCACCAGGAATGATTAACTCTCCGTCCCCTAGCTCTTTGCTTGCCCGGGTCCGGGGAAGGGGGCTGGGGGGCACAGCCAGGCGAACCCTTTCTTGTCTCTCCCAGGCCGCTCTGGTTTCAGCCTCTATTTGTTCTGACATTAGGTGGGGTTTATGTCTCCTCTTAGCGTGTCAGTAAAACCCCGGACGCTGCTGGGGAGTCTCCCGGAGGTTCTGGCCTCTGGGGCCGGTTGGGGAGGCACAGCACCCTGTGCGGAGAGGAGGGCCCTCCTTGGGAGCTCCAGAGAGCCTGAGGGTCTCCCCCAGGGCACCGGGGACAGCTCTGCTGCTGTGTTTGAGGGCGCAGGTGCCTGACGAGAGCACGGGAGCCTCCGCCTCGGGTTTCCAAAGCCGCAGTGGACGACCCCCCAGATTCGTGTCCACCTGGCCCCAAACTTGTCCTCACGACACAGCCCGGCTCTGGTGGTCCAGGGCCCTCTCTAGCAGAGCTGGAACTTGCCAGTGGACCTGATTCATACGGTACTTGCTACCTGGCCGTTGGACTGCAAAGTTGCTTTTTTCCAAAAAGAACGTTCTGGAAAGAGCTTCTGCACGCTTCTTCCTGGGGTGAGCCTCTGAGTGTGAGCGATGAGGTTAGGGGCGAGCAGATAAATGCAAAGCCCCAGACCGAGGGGTCACACCCTCTCTTCCCACATGGTCTGGGCCCTGGACGGACCCCACCATTTCCACTCCTGGGCCTTGTCTCTGAACCCAGCTCTGCCCCATGTCTGGGGACCCGGAGGCCCCGCCTGTCAGCTGACCAGGCCCCGAGGAGTGTAAACTCCCAAACCAGCGAGACTGGGCCACCACCCAGGGCCCCTAGCCGGGAGCAGAGCGGGCCCGCAACGGGCAGGTGTCATCGGAAGTCTGATTAGATTCTCTGCGGAGATGGAAACGTAAATATTGATAGAAGTCAGAAGACTTAAGTGCTCTCTGCCATGAGATGTGATGTCACCTCCAGCACCTGTTTCTGGAGGAGCTGCACGAACGCGGGTGTGTCCGCACTGGCACTGCCAAGGGGAGCGAGAGGTGTAATCGCCTGGCGGCAGGGGGGCAGGGATAAGGGTGTGTGCAGAGCTGGGTCCTGGCCTGCAGGACTCACCAAGCCCAGCTGGCCTGGCCGGCCAATGCAGGCCCAAACAGGGCTGCTCTGGGCCTCCTGGAACTTATCTTGAGTCAATAGAAGGCCGGGTGGTTCTGGAGGCTATTGACGAGGCCAGAGACAAGGGAGGCATTCAGGCCCCAGCCTGTTTCCAATGAGCTCAGCTGCTCCACAGCTGGGGCCAGGGATGGGCTCGCCCCCCCCCCCCCCCGCCAGGCCTGTTTTCCCCGCTGGTCAAGGCGCGCCGGGGCCGGGGCCAGGGCCAGGGTGCCGGGCACGGGGGGAGCTCTCAGCCGAGAAATTACCAGAGCAGGTGCTGAGAGGGGAGCAGTCGGGGGCAGGGGAGCTGCCTGCCACAGCTGCAGGTGACCCGTGCTCCCTGCAGGACACTGGGTCTGTCGGCAGCAACAGGCTTCTAGCAAGAAACGCCTGCTGGTCAAAGAAGGTGGGAAGACATCAGAGTCATTGCGAGCAGTAGCGAACCAGACACCAACCCTCGACGTTTCTGGAGCCAGGGGGCCCTGCGCTGTGGGCTCACACCTGCGTGGGTCTGTGGGAGGGCTGCTTGGGACGGGGGAAACGGCCAGGACAAGTTGTCCATTTGTCTGGCCATCGGGGCCAGTGCCTCTCAGACTGTGACTTGCCTGGGGTTGCCGGAGGGTCTTGATAAATACCGCTTCTGATTAGGGAGGCCTGGGCAGAGCTGGGGATCCTGCCCTCCCACAGCCTCCTGGGATGCTGGGCAGCCCGGCTGATGAAGACTACGGTGGGCGTCATTTCTGGAGACACAGTCTCTGTGTTAAGGGGTGTTCGGTTCCCTCCGAGGTGTCCAGGATGTCGGGATTCACCGCTGCGAGGGGCTGGAGCAGTAGGAATGGCCAGGAAGGGGGTGGGAGGGGGTGGGAGGGGGTGGGAGGGGGTGAGCAGGCAATGACTGGCAGCCTCGCAGCGGGCTGGAGAGCGTGGCGCCCTGGGCTGCGCACAGGTGAGCAGGTATGTCCTCAGACCTCAGGGCCTGTGGCTCCTCTTCGCTGTAGCCTGTGATGCACGTTAGTGTGTGAGTGTAGAGACATCCCCAAACACTGTCACTGGAAACCCCGGACCGGATTGGACAGTATCCCCCCAAATTCCTGTCCACCTGGCATTTCAGAATGGGACCGTCCCAGTCTGCCTGGGCTGCTACGACAGGACACCGCAGGCTGGGTGGTTATAAATTCGTGTCCACCTGGCATTTCAGAATGGGACCGTCCCAGCCTGCCTGGGCTGCTACGACAGGACACCGCAGGCTGGGTGGTTATAAACGGCACACATTTCTCTCAGCCTGGAGGCTGGACGTCCCGCAAGGTGCTGGAAGATTCCATGTCTGGTGAAGACCCGCTTCCTGGCTCACGGATGGCGGCTCCTCGCTGTGCCCTCACATGGAGGAGGGGGCAGGGGCTCTCTGGGACCTCTTCTTCTGAGGCCGCTGATCCCATCCTGAGGGGCCCACCCTCATGAGCCCTCATCACCCCAAAGCCTCACCTCCCAACACCATCACACTGGGGGCTGGGATTTAACACGTGAACTTGGGGGACACAAACCTTCAGTCTATAGCCGTGGCCTTATTCAGAAACAGGGTCTCTGCACATAGATGTGGTTATGGACCCCGGGGCAAAGACATCTTGGATGTAGAGTCAGCCCTGCGTCACATGACAGTGTCCTTATCAGAAGAGGGACTTGGGCAGGAGCCACGTGACCAAGGAGGCCGAGATCCCAGTGATGCACGTGCCAGGGAGCCCTGAGGGGCCGGCAGCCACCAAGAGCTGGGAGAGGCCTGAGCCAGATGCCACCTCCAGTCTCAGGGGGAGCCAGCCCTGCCCACACCTGGACTTCCAGCTTCGAATAAACGTCCGTTGTTTAAGCTGCCCAGTGTGTGGTCACTCCAGCAGCCCTGGGACTTTCATAAAACCCCTAACCTGGAGCCTGTCAGGGCACTACTGGTCCTCAAACATTGGGCGCACTGCTATAGCGCTTTCAGTTAGCGCACACTTGCTAAGCCCCAGCTGTGTGCCAGCTACAGGGGTATAGACAGGCAGGGGGTGCAGACAGGTACAGGGAGCAGACAGGTGCAGGGGTCAGACAGGCGTAGGGGTCAGACAGGTACAGGGGTCAGATAGGTACAGGGGTGCAGACAGGTGCAGGGGTCAGATGACAGGTGCAGGGGTCAGATAGGTACAGGGGTGCAGACAGGTGCAGGGGTCAGATGACAGGTGCAGGGGTCAGATGACAGGTGCAGGGGTCAGACAGGCATAGGGGTCAGATAGGTGCAGGGGTCAGACAGGTGCAGGGGTCAGATGACAGGTGCAGGGTGCAAGGCAGAAGGTGCCGTTTTTCCATGGGTGGAACTTGCTGCTTTAGCAGAGGCTGCTGAGGTCCCACCCCCCAGCCCGTTGGCTCACCTCCGAGGTCACCTGCAGCCTCAGCCACCAGCCCCTCCAGGCACCTGCGCCTCTGAGGGCTCTCTTCATTACCAAGGAAACGTGCCTGTTCCTGGGAGCAGCCTGAAGGTGCCAGGGCTTCGGCCCTGCAGGGCAGCCTCTGACCAGTGACAGACAGTGTCCAGGATGAGCGGCCCAAGGTTCTGTGCTCCCGTGGACGTGGACGGTGCCGAGGGCCTGACACCAGCTCCTCGTGGCCACCCGCGCTGAGAGGCGCTGTTCCCGCTGTCAGAATCTGTGCGTCAGCAGATGAACTGACACCCCTGCCCCGTCCTACTCTCGACACCACTGTGCTTCCCGAGATGCTTCCTAAAGCCCCTCGTGGGCCCTGACTGAGGAAAACCAGAGCAAGACAGTGTGTCCGGCAATGCCTCTGTGCTCGAAGAGGGCTTCCCGCGTCACCCGGGGTGGCATCAGGGCCTGCTTGAGTCTCCTGGGAAGATGGGGCCTGGTGGGGGCGGAGAGCTGGAGGGAAGAAGCATCCCTTGGCCATCTGAGCTGCCACACACACTCTTTGAGCGCCTGCTGTTTGCTTGGCTCTGAGCTGGGACGGAGAGGCGGAGAGACCTTTGCCCTCGGGGCGTTGGGGTTCACGGGCGGTAGGTCAGAGGGCTCAGAGGGCTCTGAGGACAGGTTCTGTGAGGGCTAAGCTTCTCTTAAAGCTGTGCTGAAGCGAGAGGAAGAAACCCTGGGATGCGGGGTGTCAGAGAGACAGAGCGGGAGCCTGGGGGTGCATTGGCTCAGGACAGCGGCCGAGGTGACAGTCATTACTGGTCACTTCGTCCATACCTGCTGCGCTGCCAGGTGCCTTATAGCAGTCTCCCTTTTAAACCCTCCCATCCCCCCTGCGAGACCCTTCTGCCGAGTGGAGAACAGGCTGGGGAGGGGCCTGCCCTGCACCGTGAGGCAGCATGGAACCAGGGGTGCCCAGTGCCCAGCCAGGAGCGCCCAGAGGACTCTCCAAGGCCAGCATGCGGTCTGGACACTGCCACCCTCGCCGCCAGGTTGGCAGGTCCTGCTGAGGCCTGTCCTCCCGAGACCTGGGGAGGTGTGCAGGTGAGTGAGATGGACCCCCAGCTCTGCGGCTCGGGGAGTCAGCTTCCCTCTCTGGGCCTCAGTTTCCTCATCTGTGAAAGGGGCCAGCAGTTCTGTAGGAGCCGGGCTGCCCAGCCAGTCACCTCTGGAGGGCGTGGGGCCCATCTCCTGCCAGGCAGGTTGGTCCCCTGGGACACCCCAGAGACAGTGGGCTCTGGGGGTTTGGGCTCCAGGCATCTCCTGGCCCCGCAGATCTGCCCGGGGTCTGGCCAGGTTCATGAGGCCTACTCTGGTGCCGCTCTGTCCCTCTGAACTGCTCAGAGCATGGGTGTCCCCGGGATGCCCTATCCAGGCGGGACTGGCGCTCCCAGCCATCCAGCCGGTCGGGACGCCCGGGAGCAATGCATCCTGCGACTGTTGGTGCCTGTGAGCACAGCTGCCAGCCTGAGCCTAATTACTTAATTTGCACTAATTCTCATGCCATTAATACACGCTGCCTAAAATAACATTGCCTAGAAAACGAACTTGTCTGTGACACTATTTTTATCACTTTTTGAGGAAAAAAAGGGGAGTCACATTGTTAGCATTTCCAGCTGTTTCCCATTTCTTTCCCTTTATTTGCTGTTTGGTGCTGAAGCTGGAGCTGGGGTTCTGGGTGAACATTAAAGGGACACCAGCCCCGGTTCATGTGTCAGACTGGATGCTGTGTCCTCCCCCCCCCCCCCCGCCCGCCAGAGACTCGTTGGTGGACGAGGTTCCGCCCCCTGGGGTGCCCACGCCTGGTCCTGTGACAAGCTCCTGACACAGGCTGCGCCCACACACGAGACCCCTGCATGAGTGCCCTAGCATCGAGCCCTATCCCTGGGGTCCACTGGGCATCGAGGCAGGGACCCCAGAAGTGCTGAGGCATCAATGCATCAGGAGTGACCCTCCGCCTACAAGGAAAGGGAGTTGTCCACAAATACAATCAATCCTCCAGCTGCCTCCCCTGCCCCCTGGTGGCCCACTCGGCCTCCAGCAGGTCCAGGGCTGGAACAGTAATCTCTGTGAACACCCCCCGTCTCTCCGCCCCCTCCCACGGGTGTGGGTGTGGAGCAGAGGTCACAGGGCCAATTTCCCCGGGTCTGTGGGACAAATTTCAGGCCAGCCCAGCCCTGGCTCCCTGAGGACAGCACAGAGCCTCCGGACTCTCCCTGAGGGTGCATCTGTCAGAGGGCCCCTGTGTGCACACGTGTGTGGACATGGTCCTTGTGCGTCCCCGGGTGCAGATGCCCTAGTGTCCACCAGCTCCCGCGGACAGCTGGACGCCTGTATGCACACACGTCTGCATGCGTGTGTGGACAGGACGGTGGCGTGGGACCAAGTGCCCCTGGAGACCCACACATGACACGCTTCCAAGCTGTCTCCATTGTCACGTCAACTGAATATTTCCAGCTCCACGTCCAGGAGCACGCTGTCTCCTCGCTGCTCGCAAACCCCGGCCAGACTTCCAAACCGCCAGGCAGATTTCGAGTCCCTTTTTTTAGCTGCCGAAGGAAAAAAAATAAGTGAACACAAATCTGCTGATCCCCGTCTGCCCCTTTTCTGGAGAATTTAATTTCTGAGCTTTGATCTGACACCAGGACCTGGAGGACTTGTTAGTTCTAAATAATGAGCGGAATGCCTGTGCTCCGAGCCTCAGCTTTTCTGGTTTGAGGAAAAATATGACTTTCCATAGAAGCTCTTTGATGCGACCAGTGGCGCTGTCCACACAGGAATGAAAAGGAGTTTCAGAGGGTCAGTGGTGGCGGGGTGGACAGCCCACCTGGGAGGGGTGGGGGTGGGAGGGCCGCTGGGGGCCTCTGCCCCCTTCCCAGGGGCCTTGCACTGTCTAGCTCCACCTGCAAGCTGTCAGGGACTTATGGGGGTAAGCGAGCCCCCCAAGGCAAGGATGGATGGGGTATCCAGGATGAACTTTGGAACCCACCGCTGTCGATCTGGGGGGCTCCCGGGCCGCCTCCCCTGGGGGCTCCTTTGGAGGAAACCCTCCTACCAAGTTAGTGCCTCAAACCCAGGTTGGGGCAGGACCCCTGCTCTAGAGGAGGGGCCTGCAGGCAGGGCAGGCCGCCGAGGGCTGTCCCTGCACGTGGCACCTCCGGAGAGTCAGGGGACAGCTTCCCTGGGCAGACACGGTTCTGCAGGCGCACAGCCGGCTTGTGAGTCGAGGCAGAGGGCAAGACATAGCGTGTTGGGCAGCAGGGTTTGGGGAGCGGATGCAGGCTGGTCCTCAGTGACCCAGCTTCCTCCCCTCAGCCAGGCGCTCTCCTTGGGATCCAGAGCCTGCACCGTCTTGTATGTGAAGGTCGGGGCATGGGAGCTCGTCTGAGCCCAGTGTCCTCTGTAGGACACCGGCTGCTTCCTCCTGCCCCCGGAACCACTGGCACCTGCAGGACGGCCATACTTTCCCTGGGAAATGATCATTCCAGGTCAGGGCTGGGGTGAGCCTGGGGCCCCCTCCCCGCCTAACCCAGATTTCACACTTAAGATGGCGTTTCCCCTGGAGAGCAGCCCCACGAGCTGCAGCAGGCCTGTGCCCAGAGGCCAAGAAGCAAATGCTGTAGCCACTCGCCCCGTGAGGGGCTCTCGGGCAGTCGAGAGAAAACATCTGGCTGTTCCTGGGGCTTTGGCCTGAACCTGTCCACACCGCATCTGCTGGCAGAACTGAAGCCAGGCCAGCTGAGGGCCTCGCGGAGCCGGGGCTCGGACAAGCGTCGAAGCAGAGTGTCCCCGCCGCCCTCCCCTTGCCCCAGATGGCAGCCCTGATCCCAGAACTCACACCTGTGGCTGCCTGACCTAGTCTTGGACCTAACAGTCATGGGCCCGGGTCCACTCCTGGGTCAGAGTGGGGTCGGGACACACCTAAAAAAGAAATTAAATAATTGAATTAACAGGTAGTACAGTAACATGGTCCCAAACTCCAGGCAGGTTTGGCAGTAGCAAGGAGCCCAGCAGGAAAATGAATGAAATCCAACAAGTGTGGGCCCGTCAATGACAGCATGTCAGCGTCAGTTCGTTATTTGTGCAGAGACACTCTTGCGACGCTAGTAACAGGGAGACCTCCAGGTGTTCAGGAACTCTGTACCGTCTTCACAATTTTTCTGTAAATCCAAAAATATGCCAAAATAAAAGGTTTATTTAAAGAAAAGTTGGGAGGGGGCTGCCATATGGGGCCCTGCCAGTGTCTCGGGCAGCTGGGTCTGTGTCTCCTGCTTTAGCTGCGTCTCTGGGGGAGGCCGAGGCCGAGGGGCGTCAGAGACCATTGTCCTAATGCAGAGGCAGGAGAAGGTCCAGCCGAGCGGCCAGCAGGGAGCGGTGGTCCAACCCGGGCGCTTTCGGAAGGTGAAGGCTGGCCACGGAGGCCCGGCCTTGCCTGCGGAGGACGGAGCTGCACTAACTGTGGGTGAGAGGCCGGGCCGGTGTGAGCTGGGGTTCTGTCCCAGGTGTGTCCTGACATCCTGGAGACCACGTTGTCTCCTGGAGCAATGAATCCGGGTTGGGGAGATGTCTTGGGGTCCAGTGGGTGTGCACCAGGGGCGCCTTCTCCAGTCTTTACCCCCAACACCACAGGCCGACACTCCTGCCCAGAGCGAGTCTCCTGGAGGTCCTGCGGTGAGGGCCTGGCTGCAGGGGGACCCTGGAGCCCAGAGGAGAGCTCTGCTGAGACGGGCCCCCACGCCCCCCTTCTCTGCCACGCTTGTCCCGGCCACGAAGGCAGCTGTGATGCTTCTGGTTGATTAAAGCCAAACCCAGACTCTTCATTCTTTTTAAAAACTGTCTTTCATTTTATGGGCTTATTATGATTTATTGAGCAATTCCCTATGAATGGGCTTTTGGTCATTGTAAATAATGGTGCAGTGAATAACTGTACAGAAGCCACCTCACCTGTGCAGGCACGGATATGGGGGAGGTTAGGCCTGCTGGACCAAGAGATGTCACCTTCAGGAAGGCAACATCGAAGCGAGAAGAGGACGCCGCAAAGGAACCGCTGGTTGCGGGGTGGGGGGGTCTGGGGCCCACAGCACACCTGCCGGGTCAATGGGGGCACGTCCAACAGAACGAGACCCGCACATGACTCAACCACAGACAAACACCTCGTGTCCAGCTCACCTCACACAGACAAACGGGGAGAATTCCGGAGGCTGCCCAGGCTGGCCAATGAGATAGGGCTGCCCCTGAGTTACCGTGTTGGGAAATGACTTAATAGCATCTCGCTTGTTACTGATTAATTTTGTTTGATGTGGGAGGCTGCACGGATTTTTAACAAGCACCGCTTGTGACTGCAGACCAACCGAAGCTTCCAGAATCATGAAGTGCATTTCAGGGTATTTTAAAATACACAGGGCACGGCCGGCCTGCCCAGCACTCCTGGGCTGGTGACGAGACGGCTGTGGAAGGGAAACCTGGGGCTCCTGTGAACTAACAACGTGGGATTAGAGATCCATTAGGGCCTCTGTCTGCTGCATCAGTCTCCAGCCCAGATACTTCTTTGCCTCCCACCAAGAGGTGGAGGTTTTAGCCTGTATATTCTAGAGGATTGAAAAGGGGAAGACAAAACAGAGAAAATTCCAGAGGCTCTAAAGCCAGGGGACACCCGCGTGCTCCTGCCGTCTGCGCCATTCTGCTCCATCCTTACAAAGAGGCTGTGATGACAGCCAGGCAGCTAGACTGGGTGCTGGGCCCAGGGGCTGTGACAGCAGTTCCTGCCTGCCCCGGTCTCACACAGGAACAAGCGCGAGCCTCTGTCTGAACTGCGCCTGGAGCAAGCCTGGTTTGTGGGCAGTGGCCACTTCCAGGGGCCTTTGGAGGCTTGGTCGTATGTGCCTGCTAGCTTGTAGGCAGAGCAGAGGGCTGGCCAGACTGGTGGTAGAAAGCACACCGGACAGATAGTCTCCCAATGCCTGGAGCACCCAGGAGAGCAAGTAAAAAGACGGAAGCCAGCTGCAGCTGCAGCCAAGGGGAGGTACGTCAGTTAGGATGCATGGGGCTTAAGTAACAGAAAAGCCAGCTGGGACTGCCTTAACTAAGAGGGTCGACTGGCTCACGGTACTAGAGGTCCCTGAGCAGGTCAGCTTTCAGGGCTGGTCTGATCCTGTGGCTCAACAATGCTGTCAGGGCCCCAATTTCTTTCCATCTCTGTCTTCTGCATAGTCAGCCTCATTCCAAATCCAGTTCTGCCTCATGAGCACAAAATAGCTGCTCCAGTTCCAGACTTCACATCCAAACACCACCCTGCCCAGAAGGAGAGAAAATGTGTCTGTGGCAGCAGTCCACACAGGGAATCACCCTGACTGGACCCCTTAGGTTACATGTCCATCCTTCAACAGGCGCACGTGGCAGGAATGTGTGATGGATACAAATGAACCATGGCCCCTTCGGAAGAGGGGGTGTGGGCAGCTTGGTCCCAAGCAAGTGGGCTATGGGCACTGGGGGTGCGGAGGGAGGATGGATGCTGGGTGGGCAACCTCGAACGCTCAAGACAGCACAGGTGGAGCTGGCTCTACACCATCGCAGGGCCAGACGAGGGCAGCCTGCATGCCAGGGCAAGGCATTTGGGTTTCCTGAAAAATTTTTTAAGATTTATTTATTATTTATTTTATTTATTTATTTTTGGCTGTGTTGGGTCTTAGTTGCGGCATGCGGGATTCATTGAGGCCTGCTCGACCTTTCATTGCGGCGCACAGGTTTCTCTCTAGTTGTGGCGTGCGGGTTTTCTCTTCTCTAGTTGTGGCACGCTGGCTCCAGGGCACGTGGGCTCTGTACTTTGCGGCACTCAGTCTCTCTAGGTGAGGCGCGCGAGCTCAGTAGTTGCAGTGCGTAGGCTTATTTGCCCCGTGCCATGTGGGATCTTAGTTCCCTGACCAGGGATCAAACCTGCGTCCCCTGCATTGGAAGGCGGATTCTTTACCACTGGACCACCAGCAAAGTCCCGGCATTTAGGTTTCATTTCCAAGAAACCTGAGAGCTAGAAGTGCCTTGGGGGAGGGAGGGAGGCCCATGCAGGCCAGCGTCCCCGTGCTCACCTGGCAAGGAGGGGCTCCTGCCAGAGCTGAGCCACGAGGCCCCAGAGGCCGGGCTTGGTGTGTGTGGGAGGAGGTGGGGGGCACAGGAAGAGGGCTGGGTGGGTGGGGGGGGCTGGCATTCCTACTACTAACCAGACACCCAGCCAGCTCTGGTGCACCTTCTCTACACGTTTTGTCCTCACAGTCGCTTGGCAGGGTGGACGAATCTGCCATTCCCATTTAGCAGACGTGGAGACCCAGCCGTGGAATGGGTGGTTTTCGAGATCGCACAGCTACTAAATTGCGCTCAGGATTCGAACCCAAATCTGCCAGGCTCTTCCCAACCTGCCACTCAGTACAGGCAGGCAGCTTCTCCCAGGGAGGAGGGTTGAAGACCAGACTGAGGTTACACATGGAGGACGGAGGGCTGGGAGAGAGGCCCTGGACCAGGGAGTGGACCAGCTTGGCTTCCAGGGCCTTCGCTTTTGAGGCAGTGGGAGCAAACCAGTGGCCTGGCCCACACGGGAGCCTTCCTGAAAGACGGAAATGGGTCCTGTCTGGGTTATCTCTGCCTTCTGTGTGAGCTATTCTACAGAAAACTGACAATTATGCAAGTGACTTCTGTCCATAGAAATCAAGTTTATTTTGTCTGGCCGAATGTAATTGCTGACAGCCCTGTGGGTGGACCTGCTTTGCATCATTTGTGAATTCCCTCAGTATTCCTTATTTCCCATAAATGTGGTGTTTTGAATTCTCCTGAGAGCTGGTTCTAACATGTTACTGCTTTCCTCATTAATTAATGAGCTGAATAAAATCTTTGATGCATTTTTACATTTGTATGATAGTCATGATTTCACCATTTAAAAATGATCCTTTGAGGGGCTTCCCTGGTGGCGCAGTGGTTGAGAGTCCGCCTGCCGATGCAGGGGACGCGGGTTCGTGCCCTGGTCTGGGAAGATCCCACATGCCGCGGAGCGGCTGGGCCCGTGAGCCATGGCCGCTGAGCCTGCGCATCCGGAGCCTGTGCTCCGCAATGGGAGAGGCCGCAACAGTGAGAGGCCCGCGTACCGCAAAAAACAAAAACAAAAAACCAGAGGACACTAAAAGTGTGCCCCTGACCAGGATCTGGGAGCACACCCCCAAACAGCCCCACCCATTTTCAAAATTTCTCCAACATTCCTGTTTTGTTAACTAGGATTTCATGGAAATGCTGCATTCTATTCCAGAGGGCATCTGTGTTTGTTTTAGTACAAAAAACTAGGGGGACAGGTTAGAGTCAGTCTGATTTCCAAACTCCATGGCTCCCTCAAAGGGGCACCTGGGTACCACCTTCCAAGGTCTCCCTCAAGGCAGCAGTGCAGGGGTCCCTCCTCGCGTCGGCTAAGAGCCCTGACCTGAGGTCTGAGCAAGACCCCTCCCCAGACAGGATGGGAGGAACTGGGCCTCAAGTTCACTCAGAGACCCTGAAAAGGTATTTGGGGACAGCTGGGAGCAGGGGGACAGGAGGGCAAACAGGAGCTGGACACCTGGATCTGAATCCGTGCCTGCTTCTCAGGGTCGGTCTCCTGTGCATCTCATGGGCAGCTGTCCTATAGGACCCCCATCAGATCACAGTGAGGGGGGCTGGGAGGGACGGGGAGGAGCTTGGCTCAGGGGAGAGCCCACGTGGGCCTGGATCACAGCCCACCCTCCCCTCGGTTTCTCTGCCTGTGCCCCAGGTGTCCCAGTGAGATGTTTCTCTAAGTGTTGGTGTAAACGGGGTCTTCTCCATAAAGATGTCAGGAGAACAGGAGTGTCAGGTGCTTAGAGAGGCCTGGCCGTTGATAAGCTCGCTTGACTGGTAGAGCCCACCTGCCCCCACCCTGCCTCCCGCACCTGCCTCCCGCATCATCCACCGCACCAATTTCTTTTCAGGAGGTGGTCCTGGAAGACCGTGGACCCCAAACCTGGGCACCTTTCAGCGGGGCCTGGGCCACGGGGCGGGGCTTGGATCTGGGGAGGGCGGGGCCCAGATCGCTACCCTCCCACCCAACACCCTCACCCCAGGCTGCCGCCTCTGTGGACCGGCCCATCGCTGGCTCTCTGCTGTCACCTGGTGGCCAGGCGCGGGCGTGCACCCTCTGGGCCTCGCCTGTGAGAGATGCGGATGCCGAGCTTTCAGGCACCCTGAGGCCGATTCGCAGGATCGCAGGTGGGGAGAGGGTGGGGGTGAAGCGGAAGCGGCCCGCTCCACAAAGGCCAGCCTGGCTCAGCTTTCGTGCCCGGAGGGGTCCTTGCCAAGGGCCTCGCTCCCTGCGGTGTGGAGCCACCTGCGCTGCACCTGGAGAGCTGAGGAGGGCTGTGCACCACCACCCGCTCCCCTCGTTTTACAGCTGGGGAAACGAGCTCGGGAGGCCACCGTAGCGCCTCCCACGGGCTGCTGCTACGGGCCCGTAGCCGTCCTGGCGTCTGGGGACAGCCACGGGGGAAGGGCTGGTCTGTGGGCGGAGCCTGTATTCTAGTGGGGGATACGGGTGAACGCCAAAATATGTTAATATCGTGAATACAACACAACATCATAAAGCATGCTGGGAGTGCCGTTAAAAACCAAGCGGAGGGAGAAGACAGCGCTGCGTGGTTGCTGGCTTGGTCGCGGGCAGGAAGGCCACTGGACTGGCCGCGGCACTGAGTGGAGACTGAGTGAGGACGAGGACTGGGGATCATTCCAGGCCTGGGGACAGCTCTCCAAGGGCGCCGCGTGGCTGGAGCCCAGTGGGCGAGGCAGGGGCGGGGGATGAGCTGAGCGGCCCTTGCCTGGTGGGGGTGAGGGCTGGAGCCGAGCTTTGCTCTGGGGGCAAGAGAGCCTGGCTGGGGCAAGGGGGGCGGCAGGGAAAGGGGTGGGCCTGGCGTGTTTCCAGCGGGCCCACTCTGGCGGCAGGTTGGAGGATGGCTGGAGGGGGCCGGCAGCAGGTAGGACACTTGCTGCCTCAAGTAAGCGAGGTGGGGCGAGGTGAGGGGCGTGGGGAGAAGGCTGTACAGAGGAGCCGCGTTCTGCTCAAAGGCTGAAGGTGCTGCTGTGGGCGGAGGCAGGTAGGGTCAAGGCCACCTCCCAGGTGTCAGGCTCGATCACCCACAGGTGTGATGGGCACAGGGCCAGGTGACGTACTGTGCATGGCCCCAGTTTGTGAGCCTCGTGTCACATCTCGTGCACTATCTCATCCAGTTGGTGCAATAACCGGGCGTTCTGTGCCTTATCGCTCTTGGTTGGCACGACAACCCTGTGAGTCAGGACTATGGCCCCAATCTTGGCACAAGGAAACTAACGCTCAGACAGCGACACACGTGCAGTTTCTGTGACCAGAGGTGCTGAGCAGGGCTCTCACCCATCTTAGGTTGTGTGTGTGCAATTCTAAAATTAAGATATAATCCACATAACACAAAATTCACTGGTTTTTTTTTTTTCTGTACTCAGGCCTCTCACTGTTGTGGCCTCTCCCATTGCGGAGCACAGGCTCGGGACGTGCAGGCTCAGCGGCCATGGCTCACGGGCCCAGCCGCTCCGCGGCATGTGGGATCCTCCCGGACCGGGGCACGAACCCACATCCCCTGCATCGGCAGGCGGACTCTCAACCACTGTGCCACCAGGGAAGCCCCAAAATTCACTGTTTTTAAAGTGTACAGTTCAGTGGTTTTTAGCACATTCACAATGTTGGACAACCATCACCACTATCTAATTCCAGAACATTTTCATCACCTCGAAAAGAAACGCCGCATCCCCAGCCATGGCCCCCACATCCCCCCTCCCTCCTTCATGGCAACCACCGATTCACTCTCTGCGTCCATGGACCTGCCTGTTCTGGAATCACACAACACACAGCCTGTTGTGACAGCTTCTTTAACTTGGCATGTGTTCCAGGCTCACTCATGTTGTAGCATCACTTTACATGGCTGAATAATATTCCATTGTATGGATAGAGCACATTTTGTTCATCCAGTTCATCCACTGGTGGACATGTGGGTGATTTCCACTTTTGGGCTCGTGTGAGTCAAGCTGCCATGAACATTTGTGTACAGGTATCTGTCTGAGTCCCTGTTTTCCATACTGTGGGTGTATTCCTAGGAACTGAGCATCTTTTCATGAGCTTCTTGGCCATTTGTACATCTTCTTGGGAGAAATATCTGTCCAGATCCTTGGCCTGTTTTTGAATTGAATTATTTGTCTTTTTATCGTTGAATCCTAGATCAGGTTTTAAATCCCACTGCCTCTACGTCCTGGTTGAAATTAGCTGGGCTTGCATAAAATTACAGGTTGCTCGGCACACGGTGGTCTCCAGCAGAGTGGAGTGGTCTGGGCTGCAGTGTGGCAGCTGGTGGCACCTCAGGGCCAGGTGAGGGGGACAAGGGGGAGCCAGTGGCTGACAGCCCCCACTCCTTCCCTTTTGACTCCTGCACCCTTAGCACAGGCCCTGGCCCCCAATCCTGCCCCACCATCGTCCCCTCCCCCAGGACCTGTGACGTGAGCTGCTGGCTGGGTTCCCCCGACCTTTGTAACTGGGGCCTCTGAGGCCTCGGCCTTCTCCCCGCAGAGCTTCCCTGCTCACAGCTACTCCTCTCCCTCCTCAGATGTCCTGGAATCAGGGAGGGCGTCAGCCCCCCGCCACGTGACACGCACGGGAGAGGCTGGGGACAAGGGCCCTGCAGCTGCACAGCCTCTCATCCGCCCCATGACCTTGAGCCCTCACCTGGGGCAGGGAGCAGGGGGCTGACGCCCAGGCTGGCGTGAGGCGCCCCTGAGATCAGGCAAGTGACAGGACTGGGACACAGTGAGAACTCAGTACGGATGGTCCTGCATCACGAAGTTCTCAAGTCCTCTTTGGAGGACGCCAGGCCACACAAACAAACAGGCGAACGCGAGGTCTAAGGCTGCGTGTCTGACTCTGCCACGATCTCGCGGAGCCCGGCCGATACTGCCGATGGCTCCCTGGGGTGCACAGAGCAGGACCCGACTTGTGCAGCAGACGTGGGGTACAATTACAGGTCTGTGTCCGCAGAGAAAGCAGCGTGTGGCGCGGCACATGAAGTGTTCAGGGCGGCTGCCTCTGGGGTTTGGGACTGTGGCCAAGTGCGTGAGGTGGATGAATTACCCAGAGACACGCCCCCTCTTCCGTGCGAGGGGCCTTCCCGGCCCTGGGCTGGCGTCTGGCCACGCGACGTGCTTTGGACACGGGATGTCTGCGGACCTGGTGCTGCAGAGGACTTGCAGCTGGGCTGCCCTCTCGCACCTCTGCTGCCACCACATCACGGAACGAGCTTCCTCCAGGCGGTCTGAACCCCAGAAAAAATGCAGATGGCAGCCTGAGCCCAGCCTGCCCGGGGGTGGGGCGACACGCGCGCAGTTCAGCTGTGGAGCGAAGCCGCTGGCACGTCCAGCTCCGCTCCGCGTGACTGCTCGGCTACTGAGTGTCGGCGTGGCTCTCTCAGCTTTATTAGGGCAGGAGCTGACGGATACAAGGGGAGAGTAAGCAGGGGCTCACTTTTTACTTTACATCAAAGTAGTTTAAGCAAATATGTTATAGTTTACAATGAAAAGAGGAGTCATATAGAGACGCCCAGGGGGGTGGGGGGTGGGGTTACACCCAGCAGGCCCCCATGCCCCTAGCTCACTAGTCTGTGAGCTGCTCAGGGCACCTCCCGTCCTTCCTGGCAGCAGCCCCAGCTGAGCCCGGCCACCGCGGCTTGGTCACTGGGTAGGACGCCTGAGGCGCTGCTTTAGAAGTGATGGGTCTGGACGGGGGGTTCAGGGTTTTCCCAACTGGTGGATCTGTTTTGGCAAATAGTCCTTGGCTTTAATTAGTTATATGTGGGAAGTTACTGGGGTTCCTTTGGGTTTCTCCTCGATGCTGAGAGAAGGATGCGCCTCCAGGTGAGAAGTCACACCTGGAGTCCAAGGTCGGCTGGGGGCGTTGGTGCTTCTCTGCTACCTCTAAGTAGACTGGCCAGGAAAAAAGGCACAATGTCAGGAATGAGAGTCTTGCAGAGTCTATGATTACTAAGAGGATACAAAAAGGAATATTAGGAACCATTTTTATAAATTAGACAACATATATGAAGTGGACAAATCCCTTAAAAATCGGAAACCACCACAGCTTATTAAAGAATAGATAACCTGAATAGCCCTACCTCTGTTAAGTAAATCAAGTTAGTAGCTAAAACCCTTCCCTCACAGAAAACTCATGTGGCTTCACTGGTGAATTGGACTAAAATTTCAATTCTACACCAATTCTCCATGAAATTGAGGAGGTGGGAATATTTTCAAACTCATCCTACAAGATCAGATCAGCATTACCTTGAAACCAAAGCCAGACCATGTCCTTAGAGGAAAAGTGCAGCCCAATTTCTCTTATGAACATAGAGATTAAAAGTCTAAACAAAAAAATCAAATTGAATCCAATACATATAAAAAGAAAAATATATAATGACCAGTGGAGTTCATCCCAGGAATGCAGGGAAGATTTAACATTTGCAGTCAATGCAATCAACCATATTAACAACATAAATTTGACGAAATCCAATATCCATTCCCAGTAAGACCTTTCAGCAAACTAGGGAAAAAAAGGAACTTCCTCAACCTGATAAACAACATCTATTTACAAAATAAATGTAAATAAATTTACAGCTGGGTTCACACATCACAGTGGAAGGTGGAATTCTTTCCCCTCAAGGATACCCACTCGTGCCACTTCCATTCAATGTTGCACTGGAGGTTCTACCCTGTGCAAAAGAGCAAGGAAATAAGGCGCATCCAGATTGCAAGCCACGAGACAAAACTCATAATTTATTCACCAAAGACATGGCCATCCACGCGGAAAATCTCATGGAAACTACAAAAAGCTAGCGAGTGAGTTTAGCAAGGTTTTGGAATTCAAGATCAATGTACAGGAATTAATTGTGCTCCTGCCGACAAGCAACCAGACCTTTAAAAATACAATTCACAGTAGTATCAAAAATATGAACTACTTAAGATGTCGATTTTCCCGCAATTGATCTATGGCTTCAACACTATACTAATCCCTCCCAGCAGGTTTCTCGTAGCAATTCACAAACTGATTCTAAAATTTATTTGGCATTTCAAAGGCTCTAGAATAGCCCAACCAACTTTGAAAAAGAAAAGCAAAGTTGTGAGACTAACACTCCACACCTTCCATACGTATTTTAAAGCTATAGCCATAGATACAGTGTGGTATTTGTGCCGAATAGACATAGACGAGCAGATCAATGGAACAGAACGAGAGTTTAGAAAGAGACCCATACACGGACAGCTGACTTCCAACAGAGACATCAAAATAATCCCACAGGGAGAGGGAATTAATGGTGCTGAAATGACCCTATGGGGAAAATAAACTTTAACGCATTCCTGATGCCATACCCAAAGCTTTATTCAAGAAGGAGCGTATAACTATGTGTAAAGTATAATACTGTGAGCTTCCAGACCAAAGTGTAATATAAGACGTTTATAACCTGGGGTTACAGGATGGGCAGTGGGGAAGGTTCCTGGATGAGGCAGCCTGGGCACAAGCATGAGTTAGCAAGGCTGAGAGCAAAGGCGCCCAAGGGGAGGGCCTGACGTTTGGCCCTTCACGGGGAGCGGAGAGCCGGGCAGCCAGGCGCACTCAGCTCGGAAGCTGGCCCTCGGCTCTGGGTGGGCGGGCAGGACGCGGTCATGGTCTCGAGGCAGAGAGAGGGGAAGGGGCCTCTTTTGTTTACTGCAGTTGTAGAAATGCTAAAAAATGAAGAATTATTTTTTTTAAATGGAGTAACTGGCCAAACAGGGCTGTGAGTTTTAAGAGTAGTTTTAATGCTTACATTTAACAATGTTAAATACCGACTGCAAAGCATCATCTCATTTGGAGATGATATAGAAAGTGTACCTGCAGCCCTTTGCAGATGTAAGGCCTGGAGCCCCGACATCCCGCCACGGCTCAGGCCCTGTGCTCGATCCTGCCTGTCAGAGGCTGCCTGGAGGCCCTGGGGAGGGTCTTGGCCCCATTTGGAGCGTCCTGCGTGAGGCTGGCAGCCACAGGCAGACAGAAGGCACTGGGGCCTCGACCGAGCGGGGCAGGAAACAGGCTGCGTGGGGAGGTCTTGCGGAGGAAGGCGTCTGCTGAGCTTTCTGTCAGGCTCCTCAGGGACGATCCCAGGATGCACGTGCTCTCGGGCCATTTGGAAAGTTCTCGTGGCCTGACCCCGTGTTTGTGACGCGTCCTGGATGTCCTCAGCACCAGCAGACCCGCGCCTGAGCGCTGGGCACACGCTCCCGCCTGGGAGGCAGCAGAGACTTGCGTCTGGAGTGAGGGGCCATCAGTCTGGGGATGTTGCGGACGTGATTCTTCTGAGGTTCCGTGAGCAAGCGCCCAGCGCTTGGTCCTGCTCCAAGTTACGCCCCCACCAGGGTTCCAAGGCATCTGGCGTTTCCTTTTGATTTGTGCACTAACCTTTACAACCATCAGCTCTGATCATGTTCAGCAGCTGTGGCTGCCCCTCCTCTGAGAGCACGTCTCACCTCGTCCCGCTGAGCGGCTCCAGCAAATGGGGCTCACCACGGAGACCCCAGTGGGACCCCCACCAGCCACCCCACAGAGGAGCTGGTCCTGCAAGACCTGGGGAGCTCCCAGGCACCTTTGCTTTGCATACACGTTTCTCGGCACAAAAAGGACCGGAAAGGATGTTGATGTGACACACACGCACGAGTGTACACCGGTATGTGCACACACTTTTGTGTGCACACCCATCTGAGCACACTCGCAGGTGTATGCTCTGCTCAACCATGTGCACACACAATGTACACTCATTCACACCCACACGTGCACACTCACCAGGGCTCACAGAAGCACAGCTGGGAAACACACACACATGGCCCGTGCACGCCCAGCGTTCAGATACACACAGAGCACCCCAGGTGGGGAACCCTCTCTGCTCCCAGTGGCCAGGGCCCAGGGCAGACAGGACTTCCCATCACACCTGGTGGACGCAGCGATCCCACTGACGGTGCCCTTGGCCTGGACCATTATCTGAGGGAGGCGACGTGCTGAGCCCCTGACCTGCCCCCGCAAATTGCACCAGGCCTTCCTCCCGTGTCCCTCCTCCGGCTGAAATGCCAGGCTCCCTGCGTGTGGATGGAGTCCAGGCTCCAGTGCCCCAGAACCAGTGGCATGGCCTCCTCAGGCTTCTCGCGGGGAGCAGACCCTCCTGTCCCCGTCACCTGAGTGAGGCTCTGTAATCCAGGATGCCCGTAGTGGGTGGGGCGGGGGCAGGCGGTGTCACCCTCAGGAGCCTGGCCTCTCGCGCCTCGGGCTTTGCTGTGCCCGCCACGTCTCCCGCACCGAGAGGCCCCGGGACTTGCGGTCTGTGGCTCCCCATCTACATTTGAAGAGATGGAGACGGGTATGAAGCAATTAATGGCAGGAGTGGTTACGGATCCCCTCACCCTCTGGAGCCCAGTGCTTTTCGTGGGCGTCTGAAGAGACAGCTGGTCTGAACTCTCTCTTCTTGCCCCCAGTTCAGGGACGAACAGTGTGGTCTCTTGGATCGTGGGGCCCTGGGCTTGGCAGGGCGGGGGGCACACATCGGCTGCCCCAGTGGACGGCGGGCTCCTGGGTGAGAAGTGTGGACGGAAAACCACCACCTGATGGGCAACAGGGTGAGGGCCGGGCAGGAGCCCGGGAAGGGAGCGCCCGTCCTCCCACCTCCCCACTCGCATCCCGCACAGAGCCAAGCAAAGTCGGACGGGGAGCTCCAAAGTTCCCACCCCATTTCCGCTTTTTGAAAACGGCACAGCCGCGCAACCTCTCTCAGTTTATTATAAATCTAATACTGTGAGTTTCAGCTGAGTGAACTCACGTCTCGTTTGGACTCTGGGCCTGAAGTCACCTAAAGCTGGGGAAACGTAATTGCACAGCCGCACGTGAGGACAGTTAATTTGTCCTCAGCGGCAGCCTGACGAGCTGTGTCTTCGGTTCTGGGGAACCGGCTTCTCCAGAAAGGCAAGGCCCATTTACATAAGATGCGCTTGGTATTTTTAATGGGATGAAAACAGCAGTTTTGCAAATGTTTATGGACTGTTAATTTGTCCTTCCTGGGTTCCTCCTGAAGCCACGCCTGGGGGCCTCACACCAGGCTGGCCCCGTGATGGGGGCGAGGGCAGTGCTGGCGCCCCCTGGCGGGGGGCGGAAAGTTGGTTTGCTCGGGGCGGGTAGTGCTGGCGCCCCCTGGCGGGGGACGGAAGGTTGGTCTGCTCGGGGCCACGCCCTCGAAGTCCCAGATTCGGGTCCCTGGCACTTGCTCAGGGCTCGAACGCTAGTGGACGCAGTGAGTGGCTGGAGGGGCCCGGAGTGTGGTTACCTCTAACCTCCTGGCCAGAGGGCGTTACCTCCTCCTCAGCCAGGCATCCTGGGCACTTGGAGTGGGGAGGGGGGGCCCAGGACCTGCCCCCCTGAACCTCAGTTTCCCCATCTGTGAAATAGAGCTGTGGGTCTGCCTGTCCCTGCTCACAGGGCTGCTGGAGCTGGCAGGACAAGGCCACTCGTGTTTACATGTAGGCTTGGCAGTCGAGGGCCCTGGAGAGGAGAGCCACCCCTGTGGGGTGGCCCTGTGGGGATGAGGGGATGCCGCCAGAGGGGGCATCCACCCTCCCCTTGGTTGTCATTACCCTGTCCTCCCCTCACCCCTGCAGCACCCAGCTTGGGTGGAGGCCGCTCGCTCGGCCGGCTGCTCTGAACAGGGACACCCCACGGTCCGTGGGCGGGAGGCCGCACAGCCCGGGAACCTACTCTGCACAGTGGCAGTTCGCACGCGTCGCCCACACGCGGGCCCCTGACTTCGCTAATGGAAACCTGGTGATCCATGACGCGTGTGGCAGACATCTGCTTGGGGTAATGTGCTGGTGATGTACGTATCGGTGGTCAATCAGCGGATTTGCAAGAGAGGCATAAAGTGTTTAATTATGCTGGTGGAGGCGACATTTGAATAGGTCAGGCCAGCCCTCGCCCCGCTGTGTTGTTGGGGATTAAATGCCATTCACTCTGAGGGCTGGGAGGCTTTCTGAAGTCGCAAGGTGTCACACGCTGGCAAATTGAAAATGTCCCTTTGCTTCTAAAAACGTGATTGATATCCTTTGCAAAACAAATGCTACACCTCACAGTACACAGGTCTCGCGGCCCGCTGCCGCCCCGTGGCTGCGGCCGCCGTGGGCCTTTGCCCAGGAACGTGTGCAGGGAGGCCGACCCAAGGCCTCCTTTCTCTCCAAGGCTGGTGCGTCCTGCTCAGGGCAAAGGGTCTTTCCATCTCCGTGAGGCTTGATCACCGGAACGAAACTCAGGAAGAGAACTCGAAAGATAAAGTGAAAGGTTATTTGCTCAGTTGGTAGCAGAAAAATATATCTTCAGATACTCTATATGCCGTATACTTGTGTATAGAACCACCTGTATCCTGTCACCATCTGAATTACACCTGGTATAATTTAAAATGATGCTTTCGGCACAACTGACAAGGGGGTATAAGTAAGAGGAATGAGACAGACATAACACATGCCCACGAGGCACATGCATGCACACATGCATGTGACCACGGCATGGAGGAAGCCGTATGTTAGCAGCCTGACCCCGGAGTCACACGCCTGCGTCCTGGACCTGGGCCTGCTGTGCCGCAGGTCCCCGATTTGTAAATGGGATGAGGGGAACAGGGCTGGGGTGCTGGCCAGTGGACAGTTGGCACTGGGGGCTCAGCACTGTGCCTGGCCAGCCCTGAGAGCCCACAGACACTGGCTGCTTCCCCAGCAAAGAGTTCTGGCCGTGGGTGTTTGCGAAGGCGCAGTGATCTCCACGTTACAGACCCTGATCCTCTCCCACTGACAGAGGCTGCCTTTGGCGGCCTGGCCAGGCCGAGAGGACGCTGGCGGAGCGAGGGAGCACATCACCGCCAGTGCCCATCTCTGGAGTCAGGGCTCGGCACCTCACACGAGTAACCCCCCTCTTCTCAAAACCACCCAGAAGGAACACGTGGGGTTTCTATTCACAGGGCCAGTGAAGGAAGGAATTCTGTGATTTAATGAAATGCCCAGCCTTCTCTGAATCAGCGTGTATTTTGCGTGATTCGGCCTGTCTAGCTGCTGCCTACCTTCATCTACCCCCAGCCCCAGTTTCTCCGAGTCCAATAGAGCAAGACTATAGTTCCCAGTCGAGACAGCCGGCCTCCTTGGGTGTGTTTTTGCCGTTTACAAAATTAGCCAATCATTGTCACCTAGTGGATCAGATTAGGTGTAATCCATACTAATGTTCAAATTAAGTCATGGAAAGCAATTAACTCTGCAAAAAAGGACTGGTGAAAAATGATAAGGTTGGTCAAATAGTTTCACTGCGCATAATTGTGTTTTTTAAATGCCCATCTCTACACGGTAATTAAATCATTTCCATTTCAGATGGGTGCACCCACCTCCATTGCTTGTAATTGTGCAGTCCCTAACCATACACCTCACAGTGTAGCAGGAATTTACCAGCCGCCTGCCTCGGAATGTCTGCTTTCTCGGGAAACCAGCTGGATGGAACATGCCAGAACAGGGCTTACTCCGTGCTCAGAAGAATCAAGAAAAGTGCGCTTTGCCCCCATGCTGTCCCAGATTTGGACCTCCCTCCCTTCGCCCTCCCACCCTTCCTTCCTTCCTTCTTTCGTTTATAAAAAAAGTACACAGAAGTTTTAAAACAATCATCAAATATTCTGCCCACAACACGAGATGCATTTGTCACTTCCAATCACATTACCCATAACAGGGACACAGTCAAAAACCTTGGGCAACATTCACGGGATTGATTAATAGCTCACTCGACCATCTGCACTGTATTATTATTGCTTTCAGCTCTAAAGGAAGATGCCCACCAGCTTCACTGACTGGACACTTAGCTCATCGGCAGCTTCGTGCGCATCCGTCTATGAAGCAAACGCTCCAGCGTGACCTTGACTCTAAGTGAATGTGACCCTGAACCCACGTTCTTCGTCCTCAAGCAGGATCACCCGGTGAGTCTAGAGCAAACCCTTAAGTCGACAAACGGGAACCCGATGGGTTTCATCTGAAGGGATAAAGCCACAATATGGAAATGAGTGCCTTTCATCAGATCGCCTTCTTTCCCTCCAGCCTAGGCTGGTTTCAGCGTTGAGCCTGAGTCTGTGGAAGTTTGTGGGATGTGGCAGAACCTCACTTCTCCACTTGAGGTGGGCCAAAACCACTCAGAAGACCCCAGACTGATTGGCTGCCAGCCCCGGAAGGCGGAGGAGCCTCAGCCCCTCTCACATCGTCCAAAGGTGAAGATTCATTTGCTGGGCCTCCAGCCGGGGGTATCTGCCCTCCTGCGCGTAGGGCGACCTGAGCCCGGGAAAGGGGTCGGGGGTGGAGAGGATGTAGTCGATGCTGAACTTGATGTCCCTGTGTGCCTCCCTCCCCAGGGCGGCGGGGCTGGCTGGGATTGGGGCCTCGCGGCGGGGGACGGGGTTCCCCCTCGCAGTGGCCGGCTCAGGGGGACCCCGGGGCGCTTCCGCTTCTGCCGCGCGCGTCCCCCTCGCCTCCTCGAGTTTGGGGCCGCGCCGCCGCCGCCTCCGCCTGTAGTTGCCGTTCTCGAAAAGGTCCAGTAGCGACTCGCAGCCGCCGGCGAAGGTCCAGTAGTTGCCTTTGCCTTTCTCGTGGCCGTGGGTCCGCGGCACCTGTGCGAGCGAGGGGCTCAGCGCCCGGCTGGCTCCCAGGTGCGACCCGCCCGCCGCGAGCGCTCACTTAGGGCCGCTTAGGGTGAGCCCTGGGCAGCCCTGGAACGACGCGCCCGGACCTGGGGCTTGGGGGTGTCGCCCGGTGAGCCGGTACACCCCCGCTCCCCCCGCCAATCAGGGATGACGTGGTCCAGGTGTCGCAAGACCTGGGACCCTCAGGGGCCGCTCGGGGGCGGGGGAGGGAAGGGGCTCACCTTGACGAAGCAGCTGTTGCGGGACAGGTTGTGGCGGATGGAGTTCTGCCAGGCGCGCTGGTTGGCGCGGTAATAGGGGAACTTGTGCATGATGAAGTCGTAGATGCCCGACAGGGTCACCTTGCCTGTCGGGCTCTGCTGAATGGCCATGGCGATCAGCGCGATGTAGCTGCAAACAGGGGCGCTCAGGCCAGGCGGGCGCCGGAGGGGGGACCCCGGAGCGAGTCTGGAGCCTCCCCCGCCTGCCCTTCCCGGCCGGACCCGCTCTGCTCTGCCTTCCCCCAGCGCGCTGAGAACTCCCAGCGCCGCTCTGCGCAGACCCCAGAAGCTCTGCCTCACACCTGGGGGTTCCCCGGGGAGGGTGGAGAACCTTCTCGGCTACCTCCAGACGTGCGGACGAGAAGAGACCCCTCCCTCATCCCAGGCGCGTCTTGGCCCCCTCGCGGAGGAAGGCCGATGTCCCCTGCGGCCCCGCCCCGGCTCCGCGGTCACCTGTACGCCGGCCTCGTGAGCCGCTTCTCCTCGTCCGAGCTGCCCGCGGGGTAGTCGTCGGCGTCGTAATTGAAGCAATTGTAGGGATACTGAGAGCTGTCAAACATCGTGGTGCGCCGGACGCCTGCGGGGCCGCCGCTGCTGCCGCCTCCTCCGCGCCGCCCGCCGGCGCTCCAGGTCTGCGCGGAGGTTCTCGCTGGCGCGGCGCAGCAGCGTCTGAACTGCCGGCTGCTCTCCTCCTGAGCTGGGAACCCGGGTTTCTGGGGTCCCCCCGCCCGCCCCCACCCCGTCCTCTCGCATCCAATCCCGGAGCGGGGGAGGCCCCAGTCACCGGTAGAGCGTCCGAGGGGAGCGGAGCGGGCTCGCGGTGGGCCTCTGACCGGCGGCAGGAGGAGGGAGCCGCGCGCTGGGTGGACCGACGGGCGGGGCGCCCACCGTCACCACTCTGGCCTGATGCACCTCGCGCTTCCCGCGCCGGCCCCAGACTTCAGGGCAGAGCTCGCTGGGTCCCCCAAGCCTGGGCGCACCCCGAGACATGTAGGTTCTTCCCTGGCTCCTGGATCCCCATAGTGGGCTCCTGCGCTGCCAGGAGCCAGGCCACAGAGAGGGCGGGGGCTATCGCCCCTCCCCACCAGGCTCTGCACCTCCGGCCTGCAGCCCCAGAGCAGCAGTGGTCCAGGGTGTGTCCTGCCTGGACACTGGATCAGAGCCAGGCCAGAGACACAGGGTCCAACACATCCTCCAGCGCCCTGTGTCCCTGACGCACTGTCTCTCACTGTCCCCTCCTCCAGGGGCCCGGTGCGGGGCTCTGAGCCCAGTGACCACCTGCCCTGTACCCGGCACCTGCGGCCTGGGGTGAAGAGCTTGCTCTTCTCATCAGCCAAGCCGCTGCGTCACCGGCCCCTTCTGGGGGGAGTGGGCCGCTGGTGGGCGCACGTGGGAGAGAAGACGGGGAGGACGCTTTAGGAAGAAGTGAGGTGGGATCTTAAGGGGGCCCCTTTGTTTCAAGTTGGATGTCCACCCAAAGGCATTTCCGTGAATAATCTGCAAAATTCCAGCCATGAGACTCCAGACTGTGAGTCTGCCCAAGGCCAGGACACCTGGATCGTCTTCCAGAAGACTTCGCCTTCAAAGCTGCACCTGTAGCTCTGAAATGACCTGTGCTCAGTCCAGCCCATTGGCCCAGGAGGGCCTGCTGCTGCCCACCTTGCTGAAGAAGAGTGGTCGCCTGCTGGGGTGGGGCGTGTCCAGGACCTGGGGCCACCGGGGCAGCTACACCAGCGCCCTTCCTGCTCTGGCTCCTGTCCGGGTGGGATCTGAGGTGCACTCGGGCTCAGATGCATTCATTGGCTCCAGCTTCCTCTCTGCCAGGTGTCAAAATTTAAAATGCTGGAACGTGGGAACGTAAACCGGTACAGCCTTTGGGAAAACATTTTGGTTGTTTCTTTAAAAACTAAACTTGCAACTACCATGTGACCCAGCAGTTGCACTCTTGGGCGCTTATCCCAAGTGAAGACTCAACTTCACACAAGCACTTGTGACACGTGTTCATAGTGGCTTTATTCCTCTTTTCCCCAAACTGGAATCAGCCCAGATGTCCTTCAACAGGGAAGCATTGGACAAGCTGCGGTCCAGCCACATCACGAACACCACCAGCAGCACAGAGGGACCAGCGGCTGATATAGCTGAGACCTGGGTGAAGCTCTGACAGAGGCAGGTCTGCACAGTGAAAGTAGCAGGACTCCTACCCTCACAGCAGTAAAACCAGAGCTCTGCACAGTCATGACTCTACTTGAATCTGTCAGAGAACTAAGGTTTCAGGGCAACCGGCTCAAGCCCAGGGGAACAGGCCCGGCAGAGGAGAGCGGGTCTGAACGCCCACTTACCTGCAGCAGGTGGGGGGACAGGATGGTGAGTTGCTGAAGCCATGCGAGTGCTGGCGGGAGAGCCCAGAGCCCTGGACAGGACAGGTGGAAGCACGTTCTGCTCTCTCGTGGACCGGCTCTCTCGCGGATCTCACTGGATGCACGGGAGGAAGAGAGAGAGCAGGGGACCGCCTGGAAAGGTCTCCTGCGGGCCAGGCCTGGGGGTGTGGAATCGCACAGCTCCCTCCCAGAACAAAACAGAGTCTGCCCAGGGAAGGTGGCAGCCAGCTGTCGCCCTGTCCCAGAGGTGCTGCAGGTCCTGAGACAGGGAGGGGCCTCTGAAGCATTGAAGAGCGGATGGTGGAGGAAACAGCTCCATTTGTTCACTGGTTTAATTGAATAGAAAATGAAGTCTGGTGGGTTAGAAAACCTTCCGAACGTGTTTTGGTTTCTCAGGCTTCTGAAGCCTGCTTGACTTACTTCTGAAAATAACATTAATTTGGGGCCCGGCAGTGAGAAGGAAGGTTTCTCTGGTCTTTAAGCCAAAAATTCCCTCCCAATACCACTAATACTGGCGGCACCAGCTGCAGTCATAGGCCAGCAGTGTTCTAAGGTTCTTTTCGCTTTTTATGCTCACTCACTTCTCAGGGCCATCCTGTGAGTCAGGCCTTTTGTTTAGTCCCCTTTACCCGGACGGAGAGGGCAAACAGCTCACCCGAAATCACAGCACTCGTGTGGGGTAGAGCAGGATTTGAACCCAGGCCCTTCAGGAAAGGATGTGACGGCAGTTCCAGGGCTCGGGAGGTGGCCTGCGGGAGCTTGCACGCCTGTCCACTGGGAGGCCTATACGCAAACGTGGGAGACCAGCCAGAGGGGGCTGCAGCCTCTTTGGGGACAGTCCTGGACCCCAGCAGCCCTCACCCAGCATGTCTGATGCAGAAACATCACAAACGGTACAAGAGGAGGGTGTGGGGGAAGACGGGACTCACGTGATCGCTATAGTGTCTTATAAGTTACTCATACGCTTTTTTTTTGTTACATCTTTATTGGTGTATAATTGCTTTACAATGGTGTGTTAGTTTCTGCTTTATAGCAAAGTGAATCAGTTAGACATATACATATGTCCCCATGTCTCTTGCCTCTTGCGTCTCCCTCCCTCCCAACTCACACGCTTTTGTGTTTTGTAGTTAAAAGCTGTGTTTGTTACAGAAAGTTTATAAAGTAGAGAAAGGTGAAAAAATAAAAATCCTCACACGTGGCAGCTCTCCCCCTTCATAATAGGTCCAGAGAGAGGGGCAGGAGCCCAGGGTGTCCTGTAGACCAGGTTTGGCCGTGACCGGCTACCACTCACGTATCCTATTGGCCTCAAAGAGAATTTGGGCACCAGGCGGCGGGGGCTCACCCGACGTGAATAGCAGGAGGTGTGGACCCTTGGGGGCCTGCCTGGGGGCTGCTACCACACACGGGGAATTGGGAACCCTCGACCCCAACGGCGGGACTGCGTGGGGTCTGCAGAGGTTCAGAAAGGCTGGAACGATGGACCGGGCCAGCCTGGATGCAGGGCCGGGAGGGCTGTGCCTCTGTGGAAGCTGACCGTTTCCGTGTCAGGGGAGCAGGCCAGGGCGGAGGGGGCCGAACCAGGCAGAGCTGCCGGCCCGTACGTGCTGGAGCTGTGCTCCTTTTTGTCCTCACGTGGCTCCCAGTCTAGTGAGAAGTGGACACTGGCCAGATGACCTCAGAAACACATGATCTGACATGGGGGGGGGGCGTCCATGGGAGAATGCACTTCAGTCACCCAGGCTAAAGGCTAGGAAACCTTCCAGGATGAGATGTTTCTGCAGCACTTGGAATAAGAATGAATGAAATAAGGGTGGAGCGGGGGGGCAGACAGCTCCAGGGTGGAAGGCTGCGCCAAGACCCAGGGACACCATGGAGATGGTGCTTCTAGAAGCTTCCGGAAGGCCAGAGCACTTCAACCCTCCACATGAATTCCATATTCTTCTTCTTCTCTGGTGTTGGAAGTATGTATCAGTGTACAGAACTTGTATTCAGCACTCACTGAAGAACGACCCACTGACTCTATAGGTATTTTGGGGCCCAGGCACTGTGCTAGGTCCTGGAAAACAGGGGACCAAGGTCGACAGTCCCCTCACCTGGGCTCCGAGCCTGGCCTGGGGGGCTGGTGGGGCCACCCTGAGCCCCTGGACCCTGAAAGGACAGGCTGGCCTGGTTGGGGCCCGGGTAGCCACTGGCAGGCCTTGCTGCTGCTCTCGCTGGCTGAGGGACCCATCTGCCAGGCAGCTGAGGGTCTTCGTACCCCCTCTGCTTCTGAGGTGTTGGACTCCGATCCTGAGGACCTAGGGGGCTTCTGAGGCCAGACTCTGGTCATCTCTGCCCTGGGGAGGCTGGTCTTGCTTTTCTCAGGTTCTCCTCTAGATGGTGCAAGGGGACCAGACATGGGCTGTGTCCCCAGCGCAGGCCTCCCAGGGGCCCCCAGGATGGCAGTGACCACAGGAATACATGCAGCTGAGTGTAGCTGGGGTGCTGCGACCTACAGCAGGGACGGGACCGAGCACAGGCCTTGGGCAGGGCTGGCTGCCTGGAGCCGCCACAGCAGCCTAGCGGGGCTGCCCTGGGCCTGGTGTGCACCCCACAGACGCTGCACTGCAGCCGGCCCCGAGGCCCCCCCAGCCGGTGTCCTCTCCCCGCTTATCCCATCAAAGCCGAGAGGCCAGGAGCTGCCCCTCCCCTTGGGGACGGGATGGACACTGTTCCCAGGCCCCGGCCAGCCCACACCCCGGTTCCCGAAAGCCAGCTCCGAGAAGAGTAAGAAAGACCCCTCTGTGCGGGTGGGGACCCCTCCCACAGGGGCTTTGGAACTCTGCTCTCCTGATGAAGGTGAGGTTCCTTCAAGCCCCCTCCGGTCCCCCAGGCCAAGGCTCCTGAGGCGTCTCTGCTCACCTGCTTTTGTCATGGTCCCTCTGGGTGGGGAGGACATTGACTTGAGGGAGAGTTTCCTGTGAGGGCTGAGCAGGACCTCGGAGGGTGGCCTGGGGGCCGCTGCGTCCGGCCTCCTAGGGAGCCTGCACCTCTGGGCATGGCGTCTGGGGGACTGGCCCCAGGAATGTGCACATTTGATTTGCTCCCAGGTGGGGAGGCGGCGGGGAGGGCCAGGGCCCTCTGCCAGCCCCCTCCTCGGGCCTCCCTGCCCTTCATCCGTCTCAGGCTTGTGGGTGGGGCCCGGAGTGAGGGTGAGCCCACCACCTGAATCCCCAGAGCCCCACTGACACACTCCGTCCCTCGGGCCCACAGGGCAGGAGTCGTGCACGCGCCCCCATCTATATAGTGATTTATTTGTTCATTTACTTGTTTGAATTCAGGAAGTGGTCTCTGCCCTCAGAGGGGTTGCCTCCTGCCTCTTGATTCTCCACAACCAGGCCCCAGGCCGACTGAAGGAGGATTTTTGTTTTGATTTCCCCCCAGTTTGTCTTTTTAATCATGTTTGAATTCTTAACCCTTTCTCCTCAGCCCTGTGGCAGGTGCTGTCCTACCGTGGACCAAGCAGGCTGCCTAACTCTTGTGGGGAAGTAGCCTTTCACCTGGAGGAATTTAACCGAAAACCTGTTCTTTCGTCCTGTTCCAGGCTTCCTCCACCATCCTCGCCCCCTGAGCCCCTCCCTCTGCAGATCTGGGTCCCGAACACCACACGCTCCTGCGTTCATTCAGGAAAGTCCCTTTACCTGTCTGGGCCTCGGTTTAGATGGTGAAAACGGGCACAATGGAATTCGGATTTTACGGCACAGCTGTCGTGAGTAGCACACGGGACAAGGCAGGAGGGCCCTGGGCTGGTGGCATGCGGTCTCGTGGGGCTCACAGCTCAGGCCCTGCCCCCATCTCTCCTCCCATCCAGCCCCTTTACCTGCTGTTTGAATTTGTATCAAAGTAATAGATAAACACAGTTTTAAAAGTCAAACAACAGGTCAGATCATGGACAAGAGCAGACCCCTGCCCACCTCACCCCTGCTCCCGAAGCAAAGACCCAGAGAAATCACTTCTGTAAGTCTCCCTGGCTGTGCTGTCTCTTGTCTTGTTTGCGCATCACCTCCGTGTTTCTAAACGACAGGCTTTTTCAGTTTTACAAAATCCCTGCCAACTTCCTACCTGAGAGAGGACCAGCCCCTCCCAATTCAGCTGCATCACATTTTCCTTTGGGGAAACATGCTGACTGCTGACGGCCATGTCTGTGAACCTCATCCCGGCCGAGCCAGACTGTGCTGGACTGCGCTTCCTTCCTTGTGTGACTGTCTCCCGGAGGTGGCCTGTCTCACAGCTGCCGCTCTAGGCCTGTCCTCACCCTGACGAGGCCACGGCCTTCCCCACAGAAGGACCGGCTCCTCTTGGCTTCCGTTTTCCTGGGGACTCTGTACTCCGCGCCGTTTGGCAACTTTCATCATCACGCCAGGGGTCCCACCCCGCCTCCCGTTTTCCCTTTTCTGGACTCATTCCTGGTCCCACACCCCGCGGCAGCGTCCTTGGGGCCTCGAGGTGTGCGTGCACAGTCTGTTTGCTTCATGTCTGTCTGTCTCTCCCAGGCTCACCTCCCGGCTTCCCACTGGTGTCTCAGCCGCTGCCCCAGCTCTGGAGCCTCTGAGAGCACTGCTTGCTGTGTGCTAGGGGGACGAGACCCTGTGCTACCCGAGAGGTGTCAGTCAGGCTCCTCCGAAGCCCCTCCCAGCGAGGCCTCGACTCCCGTGTCTGGCTTTGCATCACCCAACTTTAGCAAGAATCCTGTTAGCTCAGTTGGACGAGAGACCCCTGGCCCGCCATCACCGAGAACCCTGGTTTAGCCAGAACCCCGATGCAGTGATTTCCCATCCCCCACCTCACCTGCTCCTTGGCTGTCAATCCCTACCTTCCAGGCTGCATTGGGAATTCGGCCAGTTCTGTACTGAGGCCTTTTTTTGTCCCCATTGCAACGGTGCTGAACGAACCTGTCTCCATGGCTTTAACTGCTGTCCAGCTCTGGGCCTCTTGGGCAGCTCTGCAGAGCTCGGAACCTCCTTTGTGACACTGCTTGGCCTTTGAGGGGAAGCCGATGTCACCTAACGTGTGCCTCTTTGGCGTAACGATTATTTTGAGAAAAAATAGAGCAGAAATTGCCCTTTTGGGAGGGACGTTCGCACTGTTAAGGAAATCTCCCCCTGTACGTGTCTCTCTCTCTGTACCTGAATGGGGGTGGCTCTGGATCAGGAGAGACTCTTACTGGGGAGAAGCCCAGATTGAAATCCACGTAACCACCACACCCCGCTTTCTGCTCTTCTTCGTCACCCCCATAACTGGCTTCCCCCACATCCTTCTTCTTTTGTCTTTAGCTCAGGGAATTCTGAGGGACTGAGAAGCTCTGTGTCAGCAACGCGGGGCAAAGACCACATGTGTGTTTCTGATCGTGCCCTGGGTGCCGCACCAGGACGCCACAGACGGCGCAGCTGAAACACAGACTCTTCTCTCTGTTCTGGGGTTGTATCTGGTGAGGCCTCTCTCCCGGCTTGCAGACGGCCATGTCCTCCCTGCATCCGCACGTGGTCTCCCCTCCTGTGCGCACAGGGAGATCTGTGGGGTGACAGCTGAGGGAACCCCCAGCAAAAGGCACAGGGGCTGTGATTTCTCTGCTTCATGAACCGGGGTTCACGCGAGTCCTCACGTGAGTCCTCCAGGGTTGGGCCCCGCCCACAAGCCCCAGCCTCCGGGCCAGGAGACCAGTGTCCCCTCCCTCCAGCAGGGCGTTGGGGGGCTGGCTCTCCCAGGCCACCCCTGGCTCAGCCCCTCCCTCGCCGTCCCCGTGGCCAGTCCAGCCACCACTGTCCTGGCTCCTGCTGGGTAAACACGGTGCCCACGTGATGCCAGGCCTGTAGAGACTCTGGGGCGCACCTTCAGGGATCTCCACTCAGCTCCCCGGGAGCAGCTGCAGCAACAGCGGGACAGGCCACACCAAGGCCCACCTCAGACCTTGCGTCAAGCCCCTCCTTCCAGCCCGGACGCCGGGCCACGCCTGGTTCTGGGACTCACTCTTTTGGAGGGCGGGTGGGCAAGCAGCTAAGCACCACGGAGTGAGGGACCCAGACCCCAGCGAGGCCCCAGCACACACTTGCTGAATCTTTATTGCACCTTTACCACATTGCAAACTCTTCCACGAAGATGCCGTGAAAGTAACCAGCTGCCCGGCCACATGACTGAGTCACACACGTGCACAGGCTTCCGAAGCAAGTCAGAAGGTGCCCCGAGGCAGCCTGGGCAGCCAGGTAACGATTGGTCCTTCACGTCGCCCGAAAGCTACACGGTGTTCATCTGTCGACGGGAGTCCATGACAGCCTCAGGAGCCTCCTGCAGCCCCAGACACCTCAGCCCCAGGCAGGGAGGAGAGTTTTTACTGTACGTTCGGTCCAGAGGGGGAGCCCTTCGCAGGGGCACTTGGCCCTGCCGGGTGGCCCTCCGTGTGACTTGCTGGGTGGTCGGGGTCTGCATAGATGTCTCTATTTATGTACATTTACACCAGGTATAAATACAAAATAGTAAGTAAAGGCTTCCTTTCCATACAAAAGGGTGGTGGGCCGCCGCCAGGCCGCCTCTGTCCACGGGGGCGGAGTGCGCTCCCGCCGGCCCGCCCTGGTCTGGAAAGTGAGGACACGCGTCCCCGGGCAGCCCGTCCGCTCCTGCGTTGGCCCGTGTGCCCCGGCAGCTGGCCTGGCCACGGCTTGCGGTCACTACCTCCCAGCAGAGGCTCTGTGCTCGGGGCTGAGGTCGTCCTCCACGACACCGGGCAGCCCGTTCTTCTCCACGCAGTCCCTGACCGCCTGCAGCACGACGCGCAGCCGCCGGTCCAGAGCCTCCAGGTGCGGCCGGTACAGGACGGGGGCCACGCGGTCCCTACGCAGGGACTCGGCCATCAGCAGACTCAGCTTGTACTCCTCCTTAGCCAGGAGCTGCAGCCGCAGGTACGTGGACC
Source organism: Aethalodelphis obliquidens (assembly GCF_003676395.1). Classification (NCBI taxonomy): domain Eukaryota; kingdom Metazoa; phylum Chordata; class Mammalia; order Artiodactyla; family Delphinidae; genus Aethalodelphis; species Aethalodelphis obliquidens. Next base: position 79,029 of record NW_020837974.1, on the reverse strand, counting down.
TCCTGATCCTGCGGGGAGAATGACGTCAGGCCGGCACCGGGAGGAAGAGCCTGGCCGTCGCTGCAGCCGCCCCGAGCGCGGTGCCGGCCCAGCCCCTGGCCCACTCCAGCCCCGGCCTCTCAGAAGCACGTGGTGAGGGTCCTGCCTCCAGGAGGGGCCCGGGTGGGCCCAGCGGTGTCCAACGGGCCCCGTTACTCCCGGCAGACAGTAGCGGGGAGGGAGGCAGCCCCGGCTTGGCCTGCTCGTTGTCTGGGCCAGGCGACACAGAGCTGCCCCGGGGCCGAGCAGGTGTTTAGCCCCACAGCCTGTTTCCCCATCTGCTAAAGGAGGGGCCGGGCTGGGAGCCCCGAGAAAGGTGGCAGAGTGGGAGCCCGGGGCTTCGGTGTCTTCCGCTGCAAGGTGGGCTATTACGGTGACACGGAGCTGGGTCCCGGGAGGAGCTCTGGGAACTGCCGGGGTGGGGACAGGAAGGCTCGGCCTGATCTGCGGCCGCGGCTGCGGCAGCATCCGGCCTCCTGTGCAGTGACAGGGCCAGCCCAGGGGTGGGGCCCTCGGGGAGGGGCAGAGCCGCACCTGCAGCACTGCTGTAAAGGCACCAGGATGGAAAGCTCGTCGTGGGAGTATTTTCCAAACCTGCGGGAAGAAGAACAGAGCTGTGGAGAGGCCACTCGCAGGGGGACACCGTGCGCAGAGCCCAGGCACTGGGACGGGAGCATCAGAGCAGGCGGTGCCCGCGTGGGCCCTGCCTGGTGTTGCGGGGGCCTGGCCCCTGCTGTCCAGCCCCGGGTGCAGGGCCTGGGACGAGGCAGGTGCCTGAAAGCGGCCTGACCTTCTGGCCACTGGACTGAGCAGAGGTTCGAAGGGGTGAGTCCGGGCAGAATGAGCGGAGAAGGCTCGAGGGCGGGTCAGCCGGGAGTCTAGCTGCAGGGGCGTCTTCTACAGCTGGGAACGCGTGACCCACAGACGTAACTGCCCAGGTGCCCAGAGCTGATTCCCTGAGGCGTCTGAGAACTTGCAGCTCTGACCGCTGGAGTGGTCTGTCCCCTGCACACACACCCACTGCAGGCCTCAGTCTCCCCAGCTCACAGGCTCACAGGAGTCCTGGCCAGAACCCTGTGTCACATAGGGGGGCCTTTGGGGGCTGGGCCGTCCCTCCCCACAGAGCGCCTGCTCCCCCAGGTCTGGGTGGGGACACGGCCAGCCCTTCGCTGCGTCTGGAAGGACTCACCCTCTCCCATTGTCCAAGTGGATGATAAACGTTTTGTTCCCAAACTTCTCGAAGGTCTCGTAGTGATGGCGGTCCATGTTTCCTGTAGGGACAAGCCTGCTGGGAGCCTGTGTGCAGCTCAGAGGCGTCCCCTCCCTCCCCCGTCTGGCCTCCAAGCTGGCAGAACCGAGTACAAGCAGGACCACGGTGGCTGGATCTGTGTCAGGCGTTCCCAGGGCAGGCCGGTGGCCCCGGACATACCCATGAGGAAGTCGAAGATGGTCATGTCCATGACGTCCAGGATGCGGTGGCTGCTGTCGTAGGGGGGCGTCTGCTTCACCTCCTCGCAGTAGTCAGGGTCTACTTCCCACCTGCAGGGGAGCCGGCATGAGAAGGGCGGGCTCCCCTGTAGACAGGAGGACCCAACCAACCTCTGGGGCTGCCCAGCTCAGTACACTGGCTTCACGGGGCAGCAACAGGCACCGGGTGAGAAAAGGTGTCACCGCAGAACAGAGTGTGGGCAGATGATACCGACCAGCGGCGGGCTAAGGCTGCATTAACAGGAGCATGGGGCTGGGAGGTGATGGAGCTATAGCACGCGGATGCCACGTATTGGGGGGGCCTGGACAGCACACTTGCAAGGACGTCTCCGTGGCTGTAGGGACCGTGTCTCTCTTGCAAGAAGAGCAGAGGTCTGAAGCCTCGTCTTAACACGGACAGATCCCAGAGGCCAGTGAGCACCCAGTTCCCAAGTGAGGGGCCCTTTCTGATCATCTGCTCCCACACACTTGGCCCTGCCATTCCTCACACCGAGCTTGTTCCCTGCTGCAGGTCGGGCAGAAGCCAGCCCTCTGGAGACCCCGGGGAGTCAGGATCCTGGAGTCCCCGCCCAACGTGCGCCCAACTCACTCTGCCTTCTTGCGCTTGTGGTATGAGCGTCGCCAGGGGTTCCGCCAGGTCTTCCTCTTGGCCAGGGCCAGGTCAGGCAGAAAGGCGGCCAGCGAGCCCTCGATCTGGTCTGGCCGCCCGCACAGGGCGTGCTCCGTGGAGCAGTAGTAAGAGCACTCCCCGTAGAAGCAGATGTTGTTGGCTGTGGGTGGGGGACACGCAGGCAGTGGGGCCACTCGGGCAGCGTCCCCATGCCGGCCCCTCCCGGACATCCGCCCCACCCTGGGCCAGCGTGTCTGCGCCACATCCGACTCGTCCCTCCCCTGGGCAGGGCTCACCCACACTCTCACGCCTGACCTCAGCCGCTTGCTCCAACCCCGCATCACAGACCCTGGGGCCACACAGCTCGGGACTCAGAGCTCGGACCTGAACCCGAGCTCTTCCTTGTTACCCTCGAAACTAAGTCTGGAGTCTGTGGGGATTCTGTCCAGTGGCTTGAAAAAGGCCCTCATACCAAGAAAAAAAAGTGAGACTCAGCCGGCGGGGAGAGGCCTGCAAACCGTAAGCTAGTAAGCATCCAGTATTTGCACACAGAAGAGTTCTTACGTCTCAGTAATGAGAAGATGAACAGCCCCATCAATAAATGGGCAAAGGAGTTCGAAGGATATTTCTCCAAAGAAAATATAGAAATGGCCAACAAGGACACGGAAAGATGCTCGACAGCGTTAGTCACCAGGGAAATGCAAACCAAGTCCACAGTTTCTCAACCAGGAGGATAGTTTTGATCAAAAGAACAGATAATAACTAGTGTGTTGAGGGTGTGGAGAAGTTGGGTCCCTAACACAGTGCTGGTGGGAATGTCAAATGGTGCAGCTGCTGCGAAAAACAGTCAGAAAGTTGGACCCAGAACTACCGCATGACCCGGCCATCCCACTCCCAGGCACACGCCCGAGAGGAATGAAGACACATCCACACACACACTTGCACACAGACGTTCACAGCAGGCCACTCCGGCAGTCAGAGCGGAACCAACCCACGTGCTCGTCAAGGGATGGGCGGATAAACACAGTGCGGTTCATTCATGAAGTGGAACAGTATTAAACCACAGAAGGAATGAAGTGTAACACCTGCTACCACGTGGATGAACCGTGAGCATTACGCCCAGTGGATGAAGCCAGACACCGCTCACGTGAAACGCCGGGAACAGGCAAACCCACGGGGAGACAATGGCAGCTGTCGGGCAGAGCGGGGGTGACTTTGAATAGGGACGGGGTTTCTGCGGGGTGAGCAAATGTCCTGGAATCAGATAGTAGTGACTTGCACAGCACTGAGAATGTACTAAAAACCACTGAGCGGCACACTTCAAATGTTGGCTTGACGACGTGTGGATTATACCCCCACAGAGAAGAGTGATTTGAGAAGCATTGGGCGGGGAGCAGGCTGCAGCCACTCCTCAGTGCTGGGCGCGGTGGGTCTGTCCGTGCAGTTACCAACCGAACCATGTCCTCAGGGTCAACCACTTCCTTCCTTTGCTGGGGAAACAAACCCCGAGCCTGGGGTGTGCAGAAATACAGGGCCAGGGCCCCAGGCACCACTGCCGGCCCCCTTCCCTCCAGGGCCAGGGGTCCCCCCTTCTGCTGCACAGCCTGCCCGAGTGACACTTGTGACCTTCTCTGGCTACAGACAGCAGTCACAGCCCCTGGAATGGAAGCGCAGGCTCGGCGGCTCCTCTGAACACGCAGAGTCCCAGGCAGGTCGGGACACGGGGATGGGAGACAGCTCCCTCACACCCCCTGCTTCCCCCCCCTCAGGATCTCGCAGCTGCTGCTGAGTCATGACTGTCAGGCGATCAAAGAAAGATCAGCCTGAGATCTCGTCTGTGGAGACACAGTTCAATCTCAGCCCACTGTCAGGAGGAAAATACTTTTCTGAGCCCTGGAATCGGTCCCTCTAACAGCCTAGACTGGCTTTAGATGGACTCATGTGAAAAGACAGGCAGTCCCTTGGGCCCACGGCCTCTTCTTCATCAGAGACCCAAATCCAGTCTCTAAAGGGACGTCCAGCGTGGGGCTCCGATAGCCCGTAGCCTGTAGCTTCTCAGCTGTGCAGCCTCGGGGGAGGCCCTTCACCTCTCTGTGCCTCGGTCTCCCCTGAACGGGGGCTGCAGCAGTTTTGAGGCTGAGTGTTAAACTTGTGACCCGAGGGAGGAGTGAGGGGCCGGTCATGGCAGTGCCCTGCGTGTGGAGAGGAGGGCGCTGGAGGAGGCAGTCCTGGCTCATCTTACAATGACACTCCAGACAGCTGGGGGTGGCCGGGGCCAGATAGCCAGGAGGGCCTGCCTGCTCCAGCCCCAGAGGACTCGGATGAGATGCACTGCCTGTGCAGGGAGCCTCGTCTCTGCGAGGATCAGTGTCGATCAGAGGACCAACACCTGCCAGCCTGAGGGTCCCGGACGGTCCAGGTGCGCCGTTCTCTGAATGTTTCAGGGGTTTGCCGGCTGGAGGCTGCCAAGATGTCACGTGGGGCAGGGCTTCTGCGGGGGGGCGCTGAGGATGCCCGGGTGCAGTTCTGGGAACCCCTCTGGCCCTCAGTGGGACTCTGAGTGGGCACTGACCACAGTGTGTGGACAGAGGCCCAGTGACCACCCAGCCAGACCGCAGCTGGCATGGCAGGAAAAGAGCCGATTTAAAAGTGGGGCTGAGTGGCTGGGAGGGGGCAGGAGAGGCTCCTGGGGGGTTCACACGGGGTCCCTGTAGAAGCCCACAGAATTTGCGCAGGAGGACGCGGGCTGATCTCAGGATATGAGGCACGTCCATAGGAATCTGCCAGGAAAGCACGAGGAACGTGTTCTGTAGAAGACGTGGGCTCCAGCCGCTGGCCTCCGCGCAGCCCCACGGTGGCAGGCACTCGGCTGTCCCACAGTCCAACGTAGCCCTGCACCTCCGGCCGCACACTGCTGCCCCGGGCCTGCCGGCAGGAGGGCCGCCTCCACCTCTCACCCCGCGGGCTCCCTGCCCCCACTCAGGCCCCTGGAGGCGGAAGGGAGCTGGCGTGGATTAAAGTCTACAGGGAAGCTCGGCATCTATGGTGAGTTTGGCCTCCGATGGGTGCAGAAGTGCAAGCAGAGCCAGAGTGGTCCAAATGAATCCCGACAGATTTCGTTTTCCAAGACGAGGTCAAAGCTGGCTGCTTAAGAGAAAAGCAAACCTCCCCCAGGGCTTTCAGGAAGAGGTCTGGCTGGCAGAGCAGGGCGGTGGGGACACAGACAGTCTGGTCAGAGAGGTGGGTGTCAGGAGCGGCAGACCAAGCTGAGCCTGCGGCCAGCTGCTCCGAGGACAGCGTTCAGGAGTGCGACCCAGGTGGGGAGCTCGGGCGCCAAGCAGGATTCTCGGAGAAACCCGCGGGGCCTGGGAGAGCAGCTGGCAGCTGGGAACCCGAGTGGGTCCAGCTGTCGGAACCGACCAGTCAGAGTGACGGCTCTGCTCAGGGTGAGGACGGGTGTCGGCATGAGGCTGTGTACTTGGGGACAACCAGGGAGACCGACAGTCATGATTCGTGTGGAGGACAGGGTGGGACGCCAGCATCTCAGCTCATCTGCTTAGGCTAACAGCTGACTCCACCTTCTGGTTGTAGAAAGGACTCCCCACTCAAAGCCCAGGCTAAGGCTGCCTTTCCCCAGGAGAACACGGAGCGGGCATCAACTCGGAGGCCCCTCTGCCCCAGAGGAAGTGGAATCCAGCGCAGAAACCCCTTGATTTGTGTCCCTTTCTCAAGATTTCAAACTTCAATCCCTCCCTTTCCTTGTGGCAGGTTACATCATCCCTTCCGCTCAGGGCCCTCAACTGTCGGGGCAGAGCTCAGAAATGAAAGAGAAAATGCGGGGACAGGCAACAGTGTGGGTGACTCTCAAAATAACCACGTCGAGGGAAAGACAAAGAACAGGCCCAAGGCCGCCCAGCCTCCACTGTCAGAAGCAACCCAAGGCACAGATGGAAGGTGGCCCCAGGCCGTCTGGGGGGACGCAGGGGCGGGAGGGGACTCTGGGGGACGGACACGGTCACCATCTTGACCGTGGGGATAGTTCAGACTCCAAACGTCAGTTAAACCATTGAAAAATGGGGATGTGGAAACGATGGGCCACCCAGGGCCCGAGCGAGGGATCCCACGCGGGCGCTCGGCGAGGCTGGGGCGCCTGCCGCTGTGGCTGCGCCACCTGAACCTTCCCACCTGTGCCACGACAGAGGCAGGGGCACACGCCCCCGGACGGGCCTGTCCCACCCACCCACGCGGCTCGGGCACAGGCAAGGCGACCCCGGAAAGCCCCCAAAGACCCCTCCCGACGCACAGGCTCTCACTTTGCCCTTTGGTTTCTGGTCACATGGGTGAGACACTGACACAAAAGGGAATGAGAAGCCTCCTGCCTCGGGCGGGTGGGTGGGTTTCTGCCCTACTTTCCTCTCTTTACGGGCTCTGAGAGGAGGAGCCAGACGAGGCTCTCGGTGAGCAACGGATGACAAACATGGAGCTTCATGAAATTAAGGACGTGTGGCCTCAGTTCTGATGAATTTGTGAATGCAGCTGAGAAGCGTGCCGAGTATGTCAATCTGAACGTCAGTCTGCAAGAAAGGAGTTTCTAGGCTGGGCTTTTATTCGCCAGCAGGTCTTCAGACACAGACAATCCAGGGCTTATGTGGCTTCTGTTGGCATGAACTAACTGGGGTGGGTGCCAGGCATGGCGGAGGCATTCCTGCAGGGGAGCTGGGGGCGAGGTCCACTCTCTGTGGATCTCGGTGTCCCAGCTGGGTCACTCCACTCTGCTTTGCCAGCATCACTGGGACAACTCAAAATGTTCCAAGATGAAATACAAGAGAGTTCTCCATGGCTCAAGCCTAGTGAGCGTGGGCGCCTGGAACAGCTCAGCGCAGGGCCTGGCGCAAAGGAAGTGCTTGGGAAAGGGATGGGCGGATCGTGGAGGCCCAAGTACCACAACTGAAACAGGCTGGGGCAGGTAACTCAGCAGAGCGTGACTTACGTTTATGTGTGCACTTAAGGTTTATAATATGAAGTCTTGAAGGTTTTCATAAATGTCAGCACCTCCTGGTACATGGAGCGTGCAGGGTACCCGAGTGCAAGGGGAACCAGGGTCAACCCTCCAGGGGACCAGGTGAAGTCGCTGCTCCCCGCCGGCACTTGGTGGAGGAGGGGGGCGCAGCATGGCCCCTGCCACTACGGGAGGGTCTTGCTGGGGTGTTTTAAATCTGGGGGAGTCCAAAGGACGGAGTTCCCCTCTGGCCGGACCACCTGGAGGAGAACCCCGAAGAGGTGACGAATTTCCTTTTGCCTTTGGTAGAAACAACATCTATGGCAGCCCGGGGGGCGGAGTCAGGAACGATCAAGACTTTTAGACTTAGGGTGTGTGGCACGCGGTGCAGGGGCAGGTTACCTGGGGAATGAGGTTACCTGGGGAAATGAAGAAGGTTCTCCACAGCTTCTTGTCCCGCGTGACGTCCCGGATCTCCTTGGTCATGTTGACCATCCTACCAGCCACGGGAGGGACCCGGCGGAAGTCCAGGATCCTGGCAGAAGGACAGGGAAAGGAGTCCTCACCTCCGTACCCTCCAGCCGCTCCCACCGGAGCTGAGTGGACACCTCACTCTCCTCCGTTAGGCCCAGACCCCTCACGTCGGCTGCCCACCCTCCTCCCCAGCAGAGAGGGGCCTGTGAGGCCACAAAGAATTTGCATTCTGCTGGCAGAGCTGCCCTGAAACAGGTGGTCACGGAGGGAAGGGGCCCAGTTTTGCGAGACTCATGACCTTTGGTCTTGCCAGAGAGGCTGATGCCCTGTGAGTGTCCTCTTTTCTCCCCTTTATTCCCGACGGCCGGCTCTCTACCCTGGGTCACCTGGGCAACTCCTGTCAGCCAGGCACACAGCAGGGCACGGCCGTGGGGTGACAATGCCACGAGGGTGCCGGCGGGAGGGCTCACCTGTCCAGGTGGAAGGCAGCGATCTCTGCATTGTGCCTCTCGTAATCGGAGAAATAGAAGAAGTCAGGGGGCGTCTCCTGCTCCCTCATTTGCCTGGAGAAAATGGAACAAAACAGAAGTTTATCAAAGAGAAGTCGTCCCAGTGGAAGGGGGCGTGTGGCTCGTACCAACTCCGGGGAGCTGACTGTCGAATTCCCAAGGATTCTGGGAACAAGTCGTTAAATGTAGTCATTGTTAAAAATTAAATTATATAGGGAATTCCCCGGTGGTCCAATGGTTAGGACTCCAAGCTTTCACTGCCGAGGGTGCGGGTTCAATCTCTGGCTGGGGAAGTAAGATCCCACAAGGTGTGTGGCACGGCCAAAATAAATAAATAAATAAATAAAATGATATAAACCTACAGCTAAATAAGTTGCATTTAAGAATAACCACTTAGGGCTTCCCTGGTGGCGCAGTGGTTGAGAGTCCGCCTGCCGATGCAGGGGACGCAGGTTCGTGCCCCGGTCTGGGAAGATCCCACGTGCCGCGGAGCAGCTGGGCCCGTGAACCATGGCCGCTGAGCCTGCGCGTCCGGAGCCTGTGCTCCGCAACGGGAGAGGCCGCAGCAGTGAGAGGCCCGCTTACCGCAAAAAAATAAATAAATAAAACAACCACTTAGATCTCACGATGTCCCAGCTATTTCCTGAGCTGAGGCTGCTCCTCTTGTCTGCAGGTGGAAACCCGTGCTGGGACACCTGTTCCCAGCCCACCTCTGCGACCTCGTGCTGGGAGCCTGCAGCCTGGAAGTGTCTGCACTGCGGAAATCGGCAGACTCTGCCCATCAGGCTTTAATAACCACAGGGGCTGGTTATTAAATGATGAGCAACACCCCCCACCACCGCCCACCATATGCAGATTCTCGTGAGAGGCTGCTGGTGAGGATGGCCAGGCAGCAGAGGACCCGTCCTGAGCAAGCGACTTCCCCGGGTGTGAGCCGGGGCCCGGGTCAGGTTGTACAAACTGACCCCAGCCTGCTGTCGCTGCCCGGCCGCTGCCTGCACAGAGGGCTCCCCGGGGGTGTGCAGGAGGCCACGTGCAGGACTCTGCTGAAGGGTGGACGTCACCCTGCAGACATCAGTGCTTAGCAGGCGGCTGGGGGCAAACACGGTGAGGGCCAGGCTTTGACCTCACATTTTGGGGCGTTTGCCCACTGTCCAAAGTCATGTGGGAGCAAACACACTCCCTGCATGAGATCCAGGTCCGTTCCGTGCCCTGCCTCCACCGCTGGGGACAATTTCCCCAGGAGGCCACCTGGCGGCACCCAGGGAGGAAACCCAACCTTCAGCCTAATAAGAATTTACCAAATGCCAGCGATCTTCTCTGAGCTGGGAAACAGGTCGGGTGAGAGTCAAGGGCCTCCCATGGTCTGGCCCACACCGCCCACTCAAGGCGGAGGCTGTCCAGTACAGGCGTGAATGCGCCAGCGACAGGAGACTCACCACATTTCCCCAGGTAACTCTCCCAGCCTGGCTTCCCTGAGTCCTCACTCCCCAAAATGCAGCTCGAGTTGGCCAGAGACCGCCTGACCCCGAGCATCTGGACCCAACCGCCAGCCGACATCACTGCTAAGCACACAGGCACACGCACAGGTATTGAGTACTGGAGAGCCACCCTCAGGAAACTGAGGCCATGCAGGGAGGACCAGACCCAGGCCTCAGTCCAGTGGGCTGCACATCCACTGGAGGTTCCCTCGCCCCCTGTGCTCTCAGAGCTCCTGACGGGACTCGCCCCTTTCCCCGTGCTTCCCCAAATGTCACCTGAATCAGCCTTTCCAGAACCAGCCTGTGACTCTGGGAACAGACCAGTGCTCACGATTCCAGCTGGTGTAACTCTGGCCTGGGCAGGACTCTGACTGGGGACCACCCTGGCCTTGCACCGGTCCCTCTGTGAGCCACTTAGGGATACCCTGCAGACGGCTGCTGGTGACCAAGGCACAGGCCACCTAGTCACCCGGCGGAGCTGGAGGTGGCTGGCGTGCATTTCCCAGTCACAGACCCTGCAGGGGGCTGGCACCAGGGCGGGGACTGCTCGGCACCTGGGAGAAGGGAAGGCCACGCTGGCCAGGGCTCCTGAGACATAAGGAAACCAAGTTCAGGCTTCCTGGTGGGATCTCCTGACTTTTAAATGCTGGCAAGTAAATTTCCTTTTTTAAAAAACACTGTGGGTCGAATTAAATATGTGCGCCTCCCTCACTGGAAGCCACCCACGCCCTGGTCTGCAGCGGCTGGGGGACTGGGCATTTCTGAGACTGAAGGTGGTGGCTGACTTAACTGAGAATCCCGGGCTGAGCCTAGCACTGTCTACACAACACTGGTTCTACGGACTTTGACGTTTAAACTGGAAAAGAGCTGGTGCAGATTTAAGTCAGATTTCTTCCCTGCAGACCCCAGAACAGCCCTCCCCGCAAGGCAGCGTCTCCCAATTGCACAGCCTGCAAACCCCACCCGATACATCCCCGGCCTTTTATTTTTTCAGTCTGTCGTGGAATTAAGAATTATTTTCGTTGTAAAATACATCAGAACTCACCACCAGCTCCTGGGGCAGAGTCCCTCAAAGAGAGCCCTACAAAAGTGTATGAAGCTGTGGGCCCTCAGAGTCCCCGGGGCCATGCCCGGGGCTGGCAGCACAGCTCTCGCCTGTGCTGCCGGAGGATCGGCCATTCTCGCCCCACCCAGGGGCTCCGGGTCACCGACTCTGCTTCTCAGCGTGGCCTGCACTGCCCTCCCCAGCCCAGCAGGACTCTCCTCGGTGATGGACATGCTCTACACCTCACAGGCACACCCAGATGTTGGACACAGGACCCGACTTTCACATTTTATTTTAATTAACTTACACATAAACAGGCACATGTGGCTGGTGGCTACTGTCCTGGACAGTGCAGATCTAGAGGACGGCCTTTCTGAGTCCTCTCTGCTCCCTCCGACTGTCCCTCTGCCCGTATACCCTCACGACTGGGTCCTCCTCTGCCCTCTGTCTCCCAGGCTCTGCCTCTCCACTCAGCTCATGGCTCCCCTGACCCAACAGGGCTCTCTGTCTGCCCCCCCAGTGGACCTTCCTTCTTCCACTTTCTCGGCCAGGCCATCATCACCATCACCAGTGCTTCAGGCTTTGTTCCCTCTCCCTCACCCTGACCCACCCCACTGAGCAGGTCACACACGTGGAATGCAGGTGGCTCTGAGCCCTGCTGCTCTGGGAAAAGCCCAGCCACTTCCTGAAGGCACTGTGACCAGGCTCCGGAACAGTTCCTGGTACCTTCCCATCTCCCGCCTTGGGGTTTTCCGGTGACCTCTGTCCCCGGGCCATTCACAGGAAGGCAGCTCTGCTCACCTCCTGGCGTCCTTACCAGCCAGTTCACGGCTGGGAGAACTCAGGGAGTCTTGGAGTTTCCATTTATCTGCTGTGGGGAGGATGCTGGCCCATCTCAGGGCGCAGGTGCTGAGCAAGGGATAACCTGGGAGCGTCTGTGGGATGCCAGGGGCCAGCGGCACCGGTCCCACTGTAGAGACTGGGATTTCTTTCCTTGCACTGAGTAGGGAGCAGGTGGACCATGGTCCCCTCCATGGGGGGCCGGCCACCTTCCTGCCACTTCCTGGGCTGCACTGGGAAACAGCAGGTACTTTGGAAAACTACTGAACCCAAAGCACCAGGCAGGAGACTGGACTTGGCTGAGCCGGGTCACCTGGCAGCCTCTCCTTCCTCCAGGTGTCCCAGCGGAAGGTGTGCTCAGGTGCAGGAGGGCAGGTGTGGGGTGCGGCCCGCCCCAGGCTTCTTCCTGGGAGGGGGGCATGGAGATGTGAAAAGGAGACGCAATCGGACCCTCTGGAGCTGGCTGAGCACCCAGGGCTTGCCCTGACGAGGGGCGGAGAGCCCAGGGGCCAGGGACCAGCATTTCCTGGAAGGGCACCTGCAGCCCAGGAGTCACGGCCCTCCCCCACCCTGGCCTCGGGACTGCAAGGCAGGGAAATGAAAAGGTGTTAAGGCTGATGACTTCCTGGTCAAACAGCAGCTGAGGAACGAGGCAAACCACGGATTTAGTGTCTGTTGAAGTGAAAGATGGCCTTGGCAACGGCGACTGGGGTTGAAAAGGGAAGAAAGGTAGAAACTGGTGGAAGTGGGAAGGGCCAGGGTCCGAGGAAGGTTCGGGTCCGCTCCTCCTGTCAGGAAGGCCCTGGAACTTCACACTCCACCTGGCTCAGACAGTCAGATGGAGCCCCAAGGCCACCAGAAAGCAGGCCCTGGAGGGCGGTCCCTGATACCCTCAAAGCCCAGACCCGCTAAACCCTAGTGAGAGGCTGCTTGGGACCAGTTCTTGGGGCCTCCTGCATGTCCCTCTCCCCTTCCTCTCCAGAGCTGACCACACCCAAACCCCCTTCCTTTAGAGGGACTTCCCTTAGCTCGGAAGGAAGCACAATACTACGTGATAGTGGTTATTCATACTAAAGTGAGAATGACTGCTATGTTGACCTCTCCCAGGAAGTCTGTGATCTAAATCCCCAGAATCTGTGAATAGGCTGCCTTAAATGGCAAGAGGAACTTTGCAGGTGTGATTTAGTTAAGGATCTTGAGATGAGGAGATGATCCTGGATTATCTGCATGGGCCCTATGTCATCAAAAGGGTCCTTATTAGAGGGAAGCACAGGGAGATCTGAAGCCAGAAGAGGCTACACTGGCGGCCCTGAAGATGGAGGCTTGGGGCGGGGGGGGAATCTGTTTCCTTCTCTAGCTTCTAGAGGCGCCTGCATTCCTCGGCAGAAAGCCAACTCCAGAGCCTCCAGAAGCCCACAGCCCACAGATCCATTTTAGATTTCGGACCTCCAGGACCGTAAGAGACCAAGCTTGTGTTGCTTTAAGCCACTAAATTTGTGGTAATTTTTTACCACAGGAACAGGGAAGGCGTATGGAATCTTTGGCAACACGAAAGCAGCACAAAGGACACAGTGATTTAGCAACCTTGGAGAGGTTGTGAAATTCCGTTTGTTTCCTCCAGATCTGGTCACGCTGAAATGCATTACACTTTTAAGAAGTGACGCAGAACGTTTTGAGAGAAGCACCTCTGTTTTCACATAAGCTGAGGGGGCAGAATCCGACGCGCATCGTGGGCCCTCCCTGGGCTGCACGATTTGTGCTTGGGGCGCCCCTCAAGGCTCTGATCTTTGCCCCTGTTTTAATGACACAGACGTCTGAGGTTGGGAAAGGGCGAGTGACGTCTGCAGAGTCACATGGCTGGAAATGGCCGGCCCTGGGTCAGGACCCGGGTGTCTGACCCAGTCCTAGGCTCTTTCTTTAGGCCCCAAAGTCAGACATGGCTCCGGGTGTGGGTCTCGAAAGCCTGCGTTTCCTCTGGGATCAGAACCGCCTCTGGGCACAGCGAGGCCGGAAGACGCTGGCTGCCAGCCGCCAGGTCAGGTGCCTAGGCTCACAGGGGACAAGGGGCTGCAGCCCCAGAGGTTCGGCTGCAAGAACCGTCCCCATGTCCCCAAGAAAGGTCCTGGTTCCTGGTGGGAGGAAGGGCCCACCAGTGCGTCCAGTTCCTGCCAGACGCTTGGCCCAGCTCCCAGCAGGTCTGCACTGCTGCACCCCTCTTAACAGCTGTCAGACCCCTTGTCCCTCCCACAGACCAACAGCCCCCCTGCTGACCTCACTGCTACTGCCAACATCTCAGCATTCTTTCACTTGTGGGAAAACAGAAAACTTTTGCTCTGATTGAAAGCAGAGTAAGTTGGCAGCTTATGACCAAACCCACGAAGGGATAAAAGCCAACATTTATCCAGCTCTTACTCTGAGCTGAGCGCCCTGCTAAGTGCTTTCCGCGCGTTCACTCTCTGCGTCCTCACGACCCCTGTGAAGTGTCCCCGTCCTACAGACAAGGACACAGCCAGTGAGAGGTTTCAGCTCACCAACAGAGAGGTCCCGATACAGGGCCCAGCGCTGAGGTCCAATGCCCTGCGTTAGTCCAAGGGGACCCCCGGATTGAGATGGGGGGACTGGGCTGGGGAGTGGGCTGGACCATATTCTCTTCACTGGACACCTGGGGAGGACAACTGGTGGGGAAGGGTCTGCTCACACAGGCCTGCCCGGGCTGCCACCCTCTCCAGGCTGACGGAGCAGGTGCGCCCTTGGTGCCTCTGTGAAGTGGGGCAGGTAAGACGGCTCAGGGGTGACGCCGCCAGGGGGAGCAGAGCCCCGCCGTGCCCCTGCTGCTGGCTGCCCCACCAACCCGTGCCGAGATGCACACGGCGAGCCAAGGCCAGTTGAACGGGGATGCGGGAGCCAGGAGAGAGAACGGCAAACCGTTGGGTGAAACTTTGGAAAAAGGGCAACGGTGCAATTTGCCCAGGGCACACACAGCTGTCACAAGGCTTTTCCGTGTCCTTGTCAGAGCTAAGGGCCCCCGAGATCCCTGAGCCCAGATGGGAAACAGGCCCAGAGAGAGGTGGGCCACACATACACCTCTTGTGTGTCGTGCAGAAGGACCGGCATCCCAGGCCCAGCAAGAGAGGCAGAACGAACGAGAGCGTCTCCAAGGCCATGTGAGAATCGCGAAAGGCACCCCTTCAGGTGTCTGCAGGTACCCGCTCGGCCCCGGAGATGCTCACAGACGGACGGCGGTGCTCCCGGGGGTCCTCCCCTGGGTCCCCGTGCACCCAGCCTCCTCTGACCCTCTTCTATCCATTATTCAGTAAGCTACTGATGACAGCAAACCCTCCTGTAGAACTTTCTAGCACCTGGCTCTGCTGTCAACGCTCCACTCACACTGACGCACGCAGGTCAGGACTCTGGGAGGCAGGCAGTGTGACTAGACCCACCTCACAGGTGAGGCACTGTAGCCGGGTCACGTGCTGGGAAGCGGCAAAGCCGGGCGAGGCACGTGGACCGGAGATCCTGGCGGCGTCTGTATCCCCACCGCCTCCTCCTAGTTCCAGGAGCTGGGGGCCCAGGAGGCGCGTGGATGGGTGTCCTGCAGCTGCTGTAACAGATGCCCACAGACGTGCTTCACACAACAGGAGTTCACCCCTCACGGTTCTGAGGACCGGGGTCCAAAATCAGGGCGTGGGCGGGTCACACTCCCCCAGGGGCTCCGGGGGTGGCGGGTCCCTCCAGCCTCTTCCAGCTTCCTCGGCCCCAGCTCTGCCTCCATCACCATATCCCTCCTCTGGTTTCTCTGCGTCCAAAGCAAGGACACACGTGACTGCATTTCGGGCCCATCCAGGGGCCCAAGGCGACCACCTCGCCCCAAGATCCTGACTCCATCACTTCTGCAAAGACCCTTGTCCTAACCAGGTGGCCTGATGTCCTGGGGGCAGAGGCCACCGCAGGGACGAGGCTCTGGCTCCCGTCCCCGGGCCAACCTCAGGGGCAAAACACCCAACGAGACAGACGCTTGCTCGTTCCTCCAAAATGCGCAGTGGATCCGGACTCACCCGGCGCAGGCGAGGAGGCAGAAATCAGCCTTTCTTTCTCGGACAATCTTCCCATCACTCACACGACAGCAAGCGAGCACCTTGTCATTAAGGAGATATACTAAGCTGTTTAGTATCAGGTTTTCGGCTGGTAGACATTCTGGAAGGGAGAGGAGGCCGCTCCCTGGCAGTTACCTCGGCGAGACCTTTCCGTCAGTATCTCCTGCCAGTTGTGGCAACGCTTGTCCTGGCCCCTGCGGGGGTGGGGATCTGTTTGGTAAAAACACGCTCTTCCTATTGAGAACCTCCAGCACCTGTTGTCCACTCCTACCAACCTATTTTCTTTGGGGGCAGGATTTCCCTGAAGGCTATGGGCCTCATAATGACCACACCCAGGGACGGGTTCCCCCAGCATCTTGTTACTCGCCCACAGACCTGCCCATGCCTCGACCGGCCACGCCGTGAGCCACAGCCAGAGCATCAGGACCAATCAGCGATTTGCCGCCATCAGGTGATCACGAGGGGCCTTCACACCCGCTGACCCCCTCCCCTTGGGTCTCCAAGAGACATGGCGACAGCTCTTCAAAGTAGGACACAGGGGACAAGTTGCTCATTTATGGTTGGGTGGAAAAATTAACTCAGAAGAGACTCAAACCTCTTATGGTCAATTTCATGAAAACCAATTAAAAAACAATTCAAAGATCTGTAACTGCAAAGAAAGTCTGAAGTCGTTTCCATTTAAAAATAATTGCAGTGACTCAGACTTGCGTTCCAAAGCAAAGGGTCGGGGCGGGGTGGGGGGTGGCGGGGGGAGATTTGCTTGAAAGTTTAAGATCTATTGTGTTTTAAATACTTTTCTGTCTGCTCATCTGGAATTTGGGGACGTGACTAAGGAATGACATTAGAGTGCAAATGAATGCTCTGTCCCTGGCAACCATGAACACAGGCCCCTAGTTCTTCTTTCCGTACTTAAGCCTCCGTTGCTCATCTTTTTATTCAAGGTAAAAAAAGGTGCTCAAATCTACTAAACCGTGTATTAAATATTTAGCACCAAGGCTACTGCTGTGATGTTGTTTTTCCTGCTGAAGGAAAAACAAAGTCAATCCCGAGCGTAGGGTCGATTCCAGCTTATTTTCGAGGCTTTTTAAGGAGATGTCAGGTCTGCAAAATTTCCTTTTACGGTGTAAAAAACAACCAGCTGACCAAACTGCTCTTGAGATGCCCGACTCGGTTTCTTCTCTGGCATGTGGGAATGAAGACCAGAGTTTCTTTCCTTCTTCTCACCTTCTGCCCCTTTCACGATAGCCCAGTGACGGCCCCCAGAGACCCTAACACCAGGGAGAATCTCCACGCTGCCGCTCAGGAGGATGTTTTCGGAAAAAATGACTTGCTTGCATTGATTTGAGCAAAGGGGATAATCTTTTCCAGAAGCTTCCAAGGAAACATTTGTCATGGTCAGCTGGGGCGGGCGTCCTGACGAGGCTGGGGGGACCGGGAGATGGCACAGCCCCCCACCTGCTCGACAGCGGCCAGAACTGTGCCCTCTGCAGGTTGTACTAACTTCTTACCTTTACCCACTTCCCTGCCTGCCTCCAGTAGTTTCCTTTTTCTTTTCTTTCGTCAAGCAAAGGAATCCCAGCTGCAGGAACAGCCGTGGTCGCCCGAGTCAGGGAGCTGTGGCCGCTGGTGAAACAGCAGGGTGTTTGGGGAGCCTCAGTGGCCGGGCCCTGGCCACTCGAGCCCACGCACAGTGGCGGCCCAGCATAACGGCCAGGCCAGCCACAGGGAGCCACCCGGGAACCTGGGGCGGGCGGTCCCCTTGGCCACGACGCTGGCCTCGCAGCTCTGCGGGCAGCCATTCCCTCCCTGGGCCTCTGGGTCCTGTCTGAACGGGCTAGGATGACGAGCCCCCGGGGCTGCAGTGGGGACCAACTCAATGAATCCTCCCGGCGCTCAAGCATGCCAGCGCCCAGGGCACGTGGGAGGCGGTGGTGCTGCGCTGCCTCGGACCCTTGGGAGCCTCTGACTGGGCAGCATCAGGCCAGCCCTTCCTGGGGGCCTAGGAGCTCAGCTGGTCGGGGCAACCATGTCCTCCACATGGGGACACGGGGACGCTTGGACCCCGGGGAGAAGGCTTGCAGTGGACCCTGGAAGCGAAGCAAAGATTGGAGCGGGAGAAGCCCCTTCTCCAGAGACCCTTCCCCGAGGCCCGGCACCATGCTCCTCAGGCAACAACCCCCCACGTCTCAGGTGAGCCCCTCTGTCCCCCAGAGTCTTCTCCTGCCCTCTCGTTTCCTCAAGACACTCACTCTCAGTGATGGTGGATCTCGAAGGTGGACAGCTGACTCCCCAATGTGCTGTCGGGCAGAGAGCCCAGGGTGGCCGTGCAGGCTCAGCTGGGGTCCTGGCTGCTCTGCCCCGAGCCTCCACTGGGCCAACAGCTCTGCTCTGCTGCTGACAAGCTTGGGAGAGTCTCTCAAAAGCCTGTCATGGGTTGTTACTCGTTTTTCAATTAATAAAGTCCACGGCTTTCTGACTATAAAAATAACCCATGAAATTGGAGACAACCTAAGTGTCCTACAACTGGGGGCCTGTAAGGCGATCAACCACGTGAGACATGGTGTCTGTTCATCACTCCCAGTGGCACGGGGAGGGCACCGTGGAGACGCACCAAAGACCAAGGACTGGACCTGGAATAGCTGCTGGAGAGCCCCCTGCACGCTCAGACCCTCACAGGCCAACCGCAGGACCCGTCCACCCACCCCCGTCACAGGGCCTGTGCTGGCCGAGGAGGCCCCCCTGGGCCTGGTGCACTGGGCTCTGCAGCTCTGGACTTTTCTGTTTGCACCACCCGCAGAGGCCAGGATGGCCCTCAGAGGTCCCGCTCCTTCCTGCAGGGGCCACGTGGGGACACCAGGTGCTGCTCTGAGCCCGCGGGAGCCCCGCACAGCGTCCCTGCCGGGCTGTACACGTTAACTGCAGGAGTTTGGCGCCCGAAGCTCCCCTGAGTCCACTAGGCCCTGTGTGTATTGGAGACATAGATGGTCACACCCAGGGCTCAGTGGGAGTCAACTGAGGTTGTGGACAAACTGCAGGGCACTGGGCAGCCCCGGATATGGAGCGCAGGTGGGGCCCTCCCCCAAGGTAAGTGCAGGAAGGGGACTCTGGGCGCCAGCAACCAGCTGAGGTGATGAGACCAGGCCAGCGGGGTGCAGAGCTCCAGAACGACCCGGCGACCCCATCTGTACTTAAATCCCACAGTGGCTCAGAGAGGGAACGGCCAGCCCGGCTGCCCTGCTGTGTTCCTAGTGTGGCCCCTGTCACCGGCAAGGACGCCGAGGCCCAGGGGAGCTCAGGGCCCACAGGAGGTGGCACCTGCCTCTCTCAGCAAAGGAGGCAGCTCTGTGGCTCACAGCCCAGCCCCCGCTGTACAGGATCCATACGGCATGTCTGACGGGAGCATCAAGAGATTAAATATAGGAGAGGCGCTGTCTGACTCATATATAAATCGGTCCTGGAGACCAACACGCAGTACAGGGTCATGGACAACAAAACTGCATTTTACACGTTAATCTGGGATAGCCGCTCAGCATGCAAGGCCGTAGCGGCACCTGTGCTGCAGTAACAACGTGGCCATGGCTCCCGCCCTGGCAGCCAGGAGCCTCTTTAAATCCTCTCCTCGTAAAAGTGATGAGTGCAAATAGCGTGCAATTGTTTCATGCTTTGATAACGAGGCACCGAGCCCCAGGTCCACGGACGCGGTGGCCACGTGGGGACCACGGAGAACGCCACCGTAGACCCTCTGCCTGCCAGCCCTGGAGGGAGGGGGGAGGGAGGAGGTGTCGGGGAGAGCCAGCCCCTCCAGTCGTCTCCCACATAACTGTTCCAGGGACAGATAACCTCACAGAGTCAAGCCCCTTGCGACTCCTGCCCTGTGTTGCCCCAGAGAAGCTCGCCCCACGAGGTTGTAGCAAGTGGGCTCCCCCGGGCCTGTGCTCACGACAGCTGGATGCGGTCCTAGTGAGGAGGCGCCCCAGCGAGGGGCAGGGCCTGCTCAGGGCCAGGCGGTGGGTCTGGACCACCGTGTCACTAACCCAGAGGCAGTGCAAGCACTGGGAAGACAGCCGAGAGGGCGCCCGTCTGAGCGCCACACCCCGCTGGACGCACTGGTCATCGGGAGGCCCTGGCGGGGCCTGGAGGGCAGGCGGTTCAGTGAGGCTGCCCGCTCGCGCCCCTGGGCCCCAGCGCGGGCCTGAGCAGGGCTCAGCAGGCTGAGGTGCAAGTCACCAGGGGAGGCCCTGCCCTCCAGCACTTCCTGTTCTCAGGCCCGCGCTGCCCCCGGCAGGCCAGGCTGGGGGTGGGGGGCGGCTCGCGTTTCTGCGGTGAGAAGGGCTGGCTGGCCAGAAGGGGTTTCTGCAGCTGCCTCTGTGTGTGCACCTCGGCTACAAGGAGCTCCTGGGCCTCAAAGAGCTGCTCAGGGATGGTTTCTCTGGGAGATGCGCGCAGGCGCACGCACACACACACACACACACACACACACACACACACACACACACACCCCTGTTCTTTGCAAAAGTAATGCAGGTACTTAGAGCCTCTTCACATGCGATGCCTCTGGGAGGAGTGGGCAGCATGGGCGCCTCCCCAGTAGAGACCCCGGGTCCAGGGTCCCCGGACGGCCGAGTCTCGGCCTGATGGTGCCTGAGAGGCCTGGGACCTGACGTCCGAGACACTGGAACCAAGCCCTGGCCGGCCTCCCACGCCCGATTCACGTTTAAACCCCCTGAGCCTCAATTTCCTCCTCCTTGAAGGAGGGCTGGTGGTAAAATTAAAACATGACGTGTCAGCTACAGGGGCACTGGCTTCGCCGGCCAGAGTGGAGGCTGTCAAACCCTAACAGACCTGAGAAGGTGAGGGAACGGGTCTCACTGGCGTGGACAGCGTGGCCGAGCATGGTAGCCTCAGGGAGACCAGCCGTGGCACGAACAAGGAGCGCGTGGTGGGCACAGGCGGCCATGTGTCCCTGCAGGGCGGGCAGCAGCCCCCGGACGGACGTGCAGACACAGGCCCCTCCGCCCGCAAAGCCACACACGCGGCTGTCCCTCCAGACCAAGGCTCCCAGAGCAGGACAGAGGGGAGCTGCTGCCCGCAAACAAAGGGAGTGAGGCCCCAGGGGCCAGAAGTGGGGTTAGGCCTGGCCTGGTCCAGAGGCACAGGGCATTCACGGCCTGCGACCTGTCCAGGCTCCGTGTACGGCCATCACAGACACTGGCATCAAGCCTGGGTGCCACACCCTGCCCTGGAATGAGCTGCTGGAGTGTAGACCACAGGATGGCTGCCCTGGACAGCGGCTCTACTGAAGCCAAGCTGAACAGAGCCCGACCCTGCCACCCAGCACTGCGCTCCCGGCACAGCCCTGCCCCCAGACGAGCCCTCAGAAGTACTAGAGCGGTCAGGGCAGCTCCACTAACAACATTCTTTAACTGAAACCGCCCACAAGTCCGTCAACAGGAGAGGGATGAAGAAACCGGAGGTTTTCACACAATGGAACGTGACTTGGCCACGAGAACGAGCCACGGGAGAGGCATCTCTCAGACGCGTGGGCAGCATGGGTGGGGGCAGGGGGGCGGGGATTCACTCGCTGGGAACGGGGTGGGGGGGCAGGAGCCACCCTGGGAGGAGGAAACTGCAGCGGCCACAGGGGTCTGGGCGCTGTCAGTTGGTCCTGACCTGGTGCTGGTTTGCTGGTTACCTGGTCACCTGGTTACTGGCGCGTGTTGTAAACACCCGCTTACCATCTGTGCGCATTTCCATATGAACGTTCCAACTCAACAGAAACGTGCATTTTAAGAAGGCGGGAAAGTGGGGAATTACAAGTGTCGGTAAAGCTAAAATTGTATTGGATTTTACCAGCACTGATAATATTTGCCCTTGATCTAACCGACCCCCCTCATACAACACACAGAGGAGATCCAGGCAGGCGGGGCGGCGGGTGAATCCATCAGCCGTGAAGATGAAAACTCTTTCCTACCTTTCGTCACCCAGGCACTGGGAAGAGGTGCGGGTATACACGGAATATAGTCTTACCTGGATGTTGGAAAGGGTTGAATTGTGTTCCCCAAAATGGGATGTTTAAGTCCTAACCCTGGGGACCTGTGACTGTGGCCTTATGTGGAAATAGGGACTTGGCAGGTGGGGTTCATTAAGAAAAGGTCATAGTGGATGAGGCTGGCCCTGAGTCCAGTGACTGGTGTCCTTATAAGAAGAGGGAATTTGGACACAGACCCGCAGGAGAGACCATGCGACAACAGAGGCAGAAAAGGGAGTGAGTGACCTGGCCACAAGCCACAGAACGCCAAGGATCGACAGCCACGCCCAGAAGCAGGAAGAGGCAGGAAGGACCCTCCAGAAGCCTTCGGGGAGGCGGTCCTGCGACACTGTGGTTTCTGCCTCTGGCCTCCGGGACTGAGGAAGAAGAGCTTCCTGACTCTCTAAGCTGCCCGGGTAGTGATGCTTCCCGACGGCAGCCTGGGACACTCACACGGTGTGGACGCACAGGGTTAGAGCTCAGCTGTTGTTATAAATTAAGGAACCAGAAACGAACCCACACGTTAACGACATCAAAGACGATGATGACCACTGCGCTGAGATCTGAGTAGGGACAGTGCAGTGGTCACTCCAGCCACATCTACTGCTGGCCAGTGCCCTTGGGTGCCCTCGGGCACTCTGAGCCTCAGTCTCCTTGTCCACAAGGTCTGTGGGGTAACAGTGGCCTCCCTCTCTGGGTCCGTGAGGCACTGTGTCTGGCATGGCGCCCTTTCCTGCACCCACGACCTCGGTCCCATCTGCCTCCAGGCTGTGGGGGTGGTGCCTTCTTTGGGGGCGCCTTCCACTGTCGCCCCAGCTCCTCAGCCCTGCCTAACAAGTGCTCAGTGAGCCAGACTCGACCCATTTCAGACTCACTGAGCCTGGCCCGTGGGGTTTTTCTCTTCTTCTGCTTTGCAAGTGATGCCGGGTCTGTGGAACACCAGCGACCGGCTCGTCTGTACTGGAGGTGTCGTCTTGCTGTTGGAGCTATTTTCCCCTCAAAGCTACCTCGGGGGCAGGTGTGCTTTCCTTCCCTCCCTGCGTCTGAACACGCTTTGGATCCCAAAACACACACGGCACAGAGGGCGCTGTAGCTCCGGATTCCAAACGCTCAGGAGGCGGCCCGGCTGTTTTGGTGAAAACGGACCGTTAAAGCAGCCTCGCCAGGCCGCGGGGAGCGACGGGTCGCCTGCTGGCAAGTGACCTGAGCAGAAGCGCGGCTGCAGCTCCGCTTCCAGCCTGCATTCAGCTGCTGTGCCCTAAATAGCCACTGCTCAAGCGCACCAAATAGTCATCATCCCTCGAATGTCTGCAAGTCACAACTGCAAACTCCAGCTCACCAGCCAATCAAGAGCAAGGGCTGACTCGGGGAGGCGACTGCAGTGGCTCCGGGAGCCCCGCCGGTGCTGAGTTCACCGTCTTCCTTACTGGAGATACAGAGGTCCCCTAGGGCAGGGGCCCGAAGCCTCCTGTAATCCAGCCTCGTGCAGCGTAAGGCAACCAAGGCCCAGAGAGGGGAGGGAGTGTTGCAAGGTCACACAGCAAGGACACTCTCTACGGCTAGGCCTCACCTTCTAGGCGCCTCCACGTGCACCTGCTCCCTGCCTGCACCCCCACCCCCCACCCCGCACGGCCCCGCAGGCCACTGGCACCTAGGTTGGAAGGCTTCACTCTCTCAGCCCCGACCACGTCCGTCACTGTGCCCAGGGGGTCTTCCTCTCCCAAGTGTCTCTAAGAGCCACGCTCATCCCCCATCCTCACGCCTCCTCAGGCGCAGACGCCAGCACCTCCCATCCGACACCCGATTAGCCCTCCCACCCTCCCCGTATAACGTGGCTGACTGACACTCCTGGAAAAAATCCCAACATCCAGGCCCAGATGCCCTGCAGAGTCTGACCGCTGCCCCTCTCCAGCTGCCTGGACCCATCTCCCCTCGAGTTCTGTGCTCAAACACAGAACCGTCCCACAGAACTTCCTGTGATGCTGGGCGTGTCCAACACGGCACCACCAGTTATGTGCAGCCCCTGACGCCTCAGGTGTGGCTGGTGTGCCGAGAGACTAGGTTGTAACTTCATCTCACTTAAATGAACCTCAGTATAAACAGCCCCGTGATGTACTCTGCACAACAGCACTGGTCCTCCAGACTGTAGAAGCCGCCCGGTCCTGGACTGTGCTGCCTCCTCCAGGCTGTCCTCCTGAGTGTCACACCTGTGCTCAGGCCTCAGCTGGAGGTCACTTCTGAGAAACTTCCAGCTGCCTCCCAAGTGCTCACCAGCCCTCAGTCTCCCGTCTGCCGTCAGTGGCTCGTTCTCTTGTTCGTTCTGCAGACGTACGTGTGGCACCCACCGAGGACCAGGCCCTGCGCAGTGGAGCAGACACACCGCTCTCCATCCCACCCTAAGCAGCAGCAGTGCCGGGCCTGAGTCACGCCCGCATTCCCTGCACCTGGCAGGAGGCCAGGCCGGGCTCAGTGCTCGTGGGCTGACTGAACGCGTACCTCTGCCAGCAGGTGGTCACAGCTAGTGTTACGGGCACACCTGGACGCTTCCTTTCCAAGAAGCAGGTTGAATCCTATTGCAAAGCCCGTACACTCTGGTGCATCTGCCCAGCCCCACCCCATCTTGCCAAATACCAGCTCCTCCTGCTTCCTTCTATAAACTTGGTGCCCTGTCTCCTAAACCAATCCAACAGAGTTTAGACCTCAAACCTCTTCCTACAATGCCTTTGTTGACAGATGGATAAACTGAGTCCCAGTAAGGGGGTGAATTTACTGGAGGTCACACAACAATGGCCTTGCCAGGCCTGTTGTCTCTGTGGATAAACCAATGCTTCTGAACTTCAGCCACACACAATCACCTGCACCACTATTACCTAGCATGTACATTTTTCGATATTACAATTTAAATACTACACCAAAAGCACGAGCTACAACAACATAATAGTTAAATCCAACATCCTCAGAATGAGAAACTTGTGCCTCAAAGGACACCACGTATGTGATAAGGGTCTTATATCCAAAATATATAAAGAATTCTTACAATTTACTAATGGAAAGACAATGAACTAAACAACAGCAAAAGATGTGAACAGACATTTCTCCAAAGAAGATCTAAATGACCAACAAGGACATGAAAAGACACTCGACACCACTCGTCAGTAGACAACTATGAATCAGAACCTCAAGGAGACACCACGTCACACACCCACCAAGATGGCGAGGACCGAAAAGGCGGATAAAGACAAGTACTGACGAGCAGCACGTGGAGGTGGCTGGTGGGACCACACGATACGTAGCCGCCGAGGAAAAGCGTCTGCAGCTCTTCAAACAGTCACACTTAGTTATTATGTGACCCAGCAATTCCACTCCCAGGCATACAGCCGGGAGAAATGAAAACATGTCCACCCCAAAACCTGTACATGAATGTTCATACAGCGTTATTCATACAGCCAATAAGTGGAAATAACTCCAACGCCCATTAACGGATGAAAGTACAAGTAAAATGTGGCCCATCCACACTGGGGAGTGTTGTTCGGCCACAGAAAGGAAGGAAGCTCTGACACCGGCCACAACGTGGATGAACCCTGAACACATGATGCTCAGTGAGAGACGCAGACACAAAGAATCAGATAGTGTGTGATTCTGTTTACATGAAACTCCAAGCTGGCCAAGTCCACGGAGGCAGAGAGTAGCCCAGCGGCTGTCCAGGCCTGGAGGGAGGGCAGCATCGGACAGGCTTTTTCTGGAGCAACGAAAAGGCTCTAAAATTGTGGCGATGGATGCACGGTTCCGTGAATATACTGAAAGCTACTGAACTGTAGACTTTAAGTGGCTGAATTATGAAATATGTAAATTACGTCTTGATAAAGGTGCTAAAAAATCTTACTTCAACACTAAAGCCAGAATACTCAGCAACCCATGGGCTAAGGCCCTATTTAAATATTTTTCAATGTCTATTAAAAATATATACCCATTAAACTTTAAATGGTGGGGCTTCCCTGGTTAAGAATCCGCCTGCCAATGCAGGGGACACAGGTTCGAACCCTGGCCCGGGAAGATCCCACATGCCGCGGAACAACTAGGCCCGCGCACCACAACTACCGAAGCCCGCACCCTAGAGCCCGTGAGCCACAACTACTGAAGCCCGCACGCGCCTAGAGCCCGCGCACAGCAACGAAGACCCAACGCAGCCAAAAATAAAAATAAGTAAAATAAATAAATTTAAAAAAAAACAACTTTAAATGGTCGTGCACAAACCACGTAAATTACACTTTGCGGGCCCCCCAGGCTCTACCTCCACCTCAGGGCTGTTCCTCTCTAGACCCTCTCAGCATACATCCTTCAAGATCTCAGAGGAAAAGTACTACCACCTAATTAATTCAGAATCTTCAACTTACATAGCTCTGGGCGCATCTGGAGACGACTTACTGGACTGTGGACAATACACCACCGAGACGGGGGGGCCTGTGTGGCCGACGGGGCGACAAAGACATTGTGGTTTTCAGCTATCGTCCTGGCTTCCTGCCAGGGAGGGGTCCAGGCCCACCTGTCACCTGGCCGTCAATGCAACATCTGAGCTCGACCCCGCCTGGCACACCCTCCTCCCCACACAGTTCCATACTCACTGTTGTGACATCTAGAGGCCTGGAAGGGGCCCCTCTACTCAAGCTCCAATCTGAGAGGGCACAGAGGAGCCCACGGTGGCCAGAAAGTTCTAGGAGGAGCCCCCTCCCCTCCAGAACCTTCCCCAAGGAGCCCACATGCAGCCTAGGCCTCACCTCGCCCACATCACCCCTCATGAACATTGGGGTTCTGTCCTGTGTGAACCAGGCTGGCCGTCCGCCCTGGTCACGGATAGCTGCTCCTTCTGGGGGGGCCCATGCCCTGGAGCTTTGCCGCAGTCCCCACCCAGCCCAGCAGCCCCACATGACCTGAATGGCCTCATGGGCTTTTGGGGGTGCAACCCATGCTTTAAAAACAATGAACCGTCTCAACAGTGCAAAAAAGGCCCTGTTTGGTAAGGTAGATAGCTAGTGGGAAGCAGCCGCATAGCACAGGGAGATCAGCTCGGTGCTTTGTGATCGCCTGGAGGGGTGGGACAGGGAGGGTGGGAGGGAGGGAGACGCAAGAGGGAAGAGATATGGGAACATATGTATATGTATAACTGATTCACTTTGTTATAAAGCAGAAACTAACACACCATTGTAAAGCAATTATACCCCAATAAAGATGTTAAAAAAAAAAAAAAAGGCCCTGTTTGAAACTAACCAAAGATGGCAAACAACTGGGCCCATGCGGGACAAGCAAGCCCCAGGACCATCAGAGTGGACATCACAGACCACAGCTGCTCATTTCCGGGGTAGTCCCTTCTCCACCAGCCCCACAGTTTTCAGGGGCCACTGAGGGGTTCGTTTTGATTTTGGTAGCAGTTTCTGTCTTATCTAGAATAGGGATCGGGGTCAAATCAGCTGACCCACTAGTTTTAGAAACAGAGTTTTACGGGCACGGCTGTGCGCATTCACAGACATAGAGTCTGGCTGCTCTCGGGCGAGGAGAGCAGAGCTGAGAGGCTGAGACACAGATCACACGACCTGCGCACTCCCGACCACAGCCCCTCGCGCCTGACCCCCACCGGCCCGGCACTTACTTCATGGGTTTGAACAGTGCTTGCCCGTAGTTCTGGAAGGTCATGATGAGCTTGAGTTGTGTGCCCCCCGACTTCATGGCTGCAACAGGAGGGAAAGAATACAGGGTCACCTGCTGCCTTGGGGCAGGCCCGTGAGCTTGATGATGCACTGCTCCAGGCTCTGGGGGGACCCCCGGGTAGCGGTGGCCTGAGGCTGTGGGGTTAGGTCAGGGTATGGGTGCAAATGTGAGGGTCGTGGCGGTGGAGTGGGGAGGGTCCGGGACCAAGGCCCGGGGCAGGCAGATGTTTCAGGGTCAGGAAGCGCCAACCAGGGGCTGGAGGAGCCGTGCTGAGGAGGGTGGACGGGGCCTGGGAAAATGGGCCTACGGCAGAGGTGGCGGGAGGTTGCCACACTGGAGGGTTGGGTGTGCGGTGGCCCCAGCTGGCGCCCTAGACGGTGTCTCCGCTTGCTCCGACCTCGGCCCCCTCTGTTGAAGGGGGCTCACCACACCCACCCAGCCTCCCCCATGGGGCTGGGGGCAGGGCTGAGACCCACTCGTCGGTGCCTCAGGGGACTCAGGTGAGCACGGGGACGCCAGCAGGGCCACTGACGTTGTGCCCTCGGCCTCGGCCAGTTCATCTGTGAAGTAGGACCAACGTCTGTCCTTAGGGGTCACGGTCAGGACGCTGGTCCAGCTGTTTTCACAGCCCCTGCCTTGATTTAAGGGTCAGAAGAAGTGAGGCCTGGCCCAAGGACGGCTCAAGTTTGGAGAATGTGACACCAGGAGCCGCTGGGTTCTCTGTTCTCCCCGCCCACCCCATCGCCACGGAGAAAGGCGAGAGCGCGTCCATTTACAGGCACTGAGGGGCCAGCCCCATGGGCACCTGCCCCACGTAAGCCTGTGCCCTGGCCTGGGTCCTCGGCCCAACTTGGGGGTGCAGCCCAGACTTCAGGCCATGACACAGGCCCCAGGATGTTCGAGAAGCAACAGCTTCCGGCCTGGACTACGCCTGACGCCGTGATTTGCTACCCTCCAGCTCACCCTTATGGGGCAGTTCTGCTTACTTGCGAGGGAAACCACAGCACTGCCCCAGGTAGAAACCAGCTCCCGCCCTGGACTTAGACGGAACCCAGTCGGAACACACGCCTACTGGATTCCGGGGCCGTGGCTGCCAACGGTCCAAAATGGAGAAGGCAAGCGCCGGGGGTGCAGCTGGGCCAGCAACGCACAGGTTTTGTTTTTGACCTTCAACCCGACAGCGGAGAGACACAAGGAGGACCTCAGCTATTCACCGCCTTCTCCGGGTCCCCTGGGGCGGCCTTTGTCCCTCCTCCAGGATGACTGAAGGCCCCTCCGGCCCTGGGCATGGGCGTCCAGCTTACTGGGCATTTTCAGTTCCCTTCCTCCGGGTCAGTGGAGCCAGGCTCCGGGGACTGACGCGGAGCACGATGCGGTGGTTTCCCCGGGGAAGGAGGGGGACTGTAGCCCTTCTGGGCCCAGAGCCACCTTCCTGAGCAGCCCGCTTATTAGGCAGGGCGGCCCTCCGGCCCCCTGGGCTGCTGTCCTAGCAGGTGAGTGAGCGCCCAGGACTTCTGTCCCGTGGAGCCGCGTCTCCACTGCTCGGCACCACCCAGGGCTTTGGTGGAGCAACTGTGGGGTCTGTGCTTCAGGCCAGAGGCTGCCCGAATCCTCTTCTGCTGAGTGACTTCTTTTTAAGTAACTCCAAGTACAGAGTAGTTAATTGTGTCATTTATTCTTTGCATCCATGATTGTGCACAACAGTGATTTAATTATCAACACTATCACTGGCCCAGCCAAAGCCTCTGCAGGCCTGGCTTCAGGGTCCTGAGCCTCTTTAAAGGCAGCTAATAGCCATTGCTAAGCAGCCGGGAGGCCAGCTCTAAAGAAATCTCCGCTGGCCACATGAGTTTTGTGAGTGGATCAAGGGGTTCTGAACGGGGCGCCTTGACGGAGCTGTTCTGAGGGAAAGCATCGGGGGCCTCGCAGGACCTGTTCTCATCGCCACACCACTTCTGGGCTCACGTTCCAAGACTGAAGTGACCATCTGGGTCCAGACACAGCCCAGAGCTGGGGGCGGAGATGTGCTGACCATGGGCAAGGCTGCCCTCCCGGAGGCCTGCCCCCCGATTTGCAGGGTGGGGTCAGGAGACGGGCTGGATTTCTAGCTCTTCTTCCACTTTAAGCTCAAAAGGACGGACGGCGCTGTTGAACCCTGACTCCCAAGGCAGGTTCCCGGCTCCCATGGGGCCTCCGAGGGCTGCACCCCCCCAGGCCACAGCAGTGCCAGGGGCAGGGCCTCCAGCAGCAGACAGCTCTTGTCCAGGGACCCCGGTCTGCAGACCCACCCAGTGGCTCTGCTAAGCTAAGGGCCCAGTCAGAGGCTGCTGTCTCAGCAGCTGGGTGTCCAACAAAAACGACCAGCTGGATGTGGGGGCAGACACCCCCGGGGACGCCTGCAGCCTGGCCGGGCCAGCCCTCCCCTGCTCCCCGCCCAGCAGGAGCCTGGGCCTGGACACTTGCAGCCATGCTCCCGGGGGCTCCACTGGGCTCCAGGTGAGAAGATGTCCTGCTTCCTCAGGAAGAGGGGCCTCCTCTCAAGTGTGAACTTGCTGGGAGCACCTCCAGGCACAAAGCCGCACACAGTGGGGCTGAGCGTCCGGCGGAGGCCTTCAGCAGGCTCCAGCTTGCCCAGTGCTGGCTGCCCCACGCACAGGTAACGAGCGGGGACGCTGCCTAGCCTCTGCTCCCATCTCTTCCTCACCAACACCTCTCAACAGCCCTGGGAGGCAGGTTTCATGGGTCCACGCTCGTCTTCAAAATCTCTGGGGCAGAAGTGTTCAGGGGTTTTGAAAATTTCAGATGACAAGAGTTGCAGGTGGTGTATCCATCCCACAGATCCTGTAGCCCTGAGCGGGTCGGGGGAGAACCCCGGAATTAAATGCACTCCATGGGAACATTCACTCCAAGTGAGAAAAACAAGGGTTTAACAGTCTCTCATTTTAGGCTTTGCCTCCATGTCCGTTCATGTTGGGTCGGGTTTTGCTGTCAAATGGGTTATGATTTCAGATTTGCAAGCTGGAGATTACAGGGTCGAGGATATGACCACGTCTGTGATCCACAGGAGACGTGGGGAGGCCCACAGAAGTTAACCCATCTGCCCAGAGTCACGCTGACTCGTGACTGGGGGAGCCGGGACACACCAGGCCTGCTGTTCGCTGTGGGTGATGATACCCGGGGTCCCACCAAGTCAACCTTGCCATACTCGTCAGGCACCTGTGAATGCCAGCCTGGGCTCTGACCGGCCCACGGCCCCAAGGAACATGCTGGGTTAGGACCACCTAGGCCAGGGTAGTCCAGTGGGTGAGATCAGCTCAAACAGCCCACAGGACACAGATGGGCAGGCACTCACCCCAGGTCACCCTGCCAGGCGCAGAGCAAGCCAAAGGGGGTGGGGGTGCCCCAAGGCCAGGCCCCTGGGAGAATGGGGGAGGAGGGTGCCCAGGGCGGGCAAAGCTGCCTGTGAGCCCCCGAGGGCTGTCCTTGGCCTCCGGCGGCTCCCTGGGCTCCTGGGCTCCTGGGCTCTGCTCTCTGCACAGGGCAACGTCCAGTGAGAGCTGGGAGGCTGTCTGTCCCCTGAGGGGTATGGCGAGCCTGGCTGGCATGTGGGATCCTTGCAGCCCTGCCTCTAACCAAGACCCTGCACAAAGCCTGAGTTAATACTGTACAAGCCTGGGTGCACTGTCCATCTTCTTGAAATAAGATGCAACGTGCCCGAGCCCACTTGACAGATGGGAGACTGGGGCGGACAGCAGCCTGCAAGCATGAATGCTGCACTTCCCTAAACCCCAACTTTAAAATGCTGTTGTCATTTTTCCGAAAGGCCCACGCTCCCTGCCGCCTTCCATCATGGAAGCCTTCGCCCCATTCAAGACCTGGTCCTCCCAGGTGGAGGTCACCACCTCGTAATCACTCTCGACTTTATCTGTCCATCGGCATGTGCAGGTCAGGACGCAGCAGAAGCTTGTTGAGGCTGGATTCACCCCCAACTCCCACGGCCCAGAAAGGGGCCCTGGGATGCAGGAGGTGCTCAAGAGAATCCACTGAACAGATGACAAATGGTCATCGCATTGGATGTTTCTCGAACAACCTCGTCTACTCAGGAGAGAAGGGGACACCCCGGCTGTGGCCTCTCCCTTGCAGTCCTCTTCGTCCGCACGGATTGCCTTCCAGCACAGGAGGAGGGCTGGGTGGGGCTGGGGGCCGGGAGGCACTCAGATTCCTCCTGGGCAGCAAGAAGGAGGGGAGACCACCGTCGTGTCCCGGCGAGTTCTCTCTCAGGGTGAACAACCATATGCCAGGGAGAAGGGTGCTGCCAAGCAGCTCAGCACCGGGCGGAGCACCCAGCACAGCGTCTAAAGCGCTCTGGAGACCCGGGCGCCAGCCTCACAGGCAACTCCCGGCTCCCCGGCATCAGCCCAGGTTGGCAGAGCCCCTTCAGCCTCAGGATGGCCCAGACGCCAGTAAGACAGTGCCTGGAACCCTCTGCCCCCAGCACGCGTGCTCCTGGGGCCTCCCTCCACCCTTCGCGCCTCCTGGGACTGGCCCTCCCACCCAGGGCCTCTGCCCACCCACTCTGCCCTTGGAGCTATTAGTGACTCATCGGGACCTTCACAAACAGTTGCCTACAGGCCCGAGAACAATGGCGTCAAACCTCCACGCTCAGAAACCACTGCCGGCACACCTTCCTGGAACCAGTAACTGGATGCCCTGAAACTTCTGATTCAGCAGATCCCAAAGAACTCAGAGGCGTCTCCTCCAAACTACTCCGTGTATGGGGCTCTGCCCTGGGTAGAGCTGAGCCCTAGTCACTCCCCGCCCACACGAACCCCAGGAGCACCAGGTGGGCTCTGAGGCAGAGCCTCCCCAGACAACCAGAAGATGCCGAGCTCTCCAAGGCGTCTCCCTGCAGCTGCCAGGGGGGCCTCTTCTTAACCCGCGGGGGGGACCCGTGGGGCACCCCCTGCAGCAGAACAACAGGACTGGGGGCGGCGTATTGCCCCGCCATGCTCATCTTGCAACAGCAGAAGACGGCCTCCTGCTGCCCCCAAATACTGAGAGCATCGAAGGCCTGCAGGCGCCTCCTCTGGGAAGGCTGCCAGTATAACTCGCCCGCGAGGTGAGGCTCCAGCAAGGAGAGCTGGCCGGGCAGGGAGGTCACCTACCAACACTGGTGATCTTCTGGGCGCCGAGGTCACGCAGCAGGGCCTCCACAGCTGGGTTGTGTCGAGAGTACAACTCATAGCGGTTGATGCCGATGTGGAATTTGAGCCAGTTGGGATAGGAGTCCACGGCCGTGTCCCCTGTGGGTAGGAATTCATCCTCAGGACCTTCGTGTGGCCTGCACAAATGAAGGTGACCCAGGTCAACAGGGAAAGAACAGAACAGCAAGGTCTTGAGATGGATGGGGGAGTTGGCATCGATGCCAAGGTTTTCACTTTGGAGCCAAGCAAACATGGATTTACTCAGAGGTGCCTCTACTCAAACAGGGCCCTGCGACGTCCGCACTTTCTCTGTGGCCGTTGTTCCACCAGCTAATAATATATTTGAAGGCCTGTAATTCTCACTTACCCTTGGGAGACGCCACAGACAGCTCTAACTAAAGCAGACCAAACCCAGACCGTCAGCGCGAAGCCCCGCCGCGTCTGGCCCAGGGTCACTGAAACACCTGACAAGCATGATGTCAGCCTGGGGTGCGAGGGGCTGCCGGCTTCCTGGGGGCAGATGAGCCCAGTCTGGCGGAAGCCTTCGCTGGGTGCTCTGCCTTGGGACAGCAATGATTCAAGAGGCTAAATTTGATTTTCAGGAAGCAGCCGTGGGTGGGGAGAGAGGAAAGTGGCACTCACTCCAGCCGAGGCCCAAATTGAGGACCTGCTGCCAACGTGGCCCATCCTTGTCTCTTGAGCCAAAGGGCCAGGCCCTGTTTGCCGCTGGAGGGAAAAGCGGAACTTGTCTAAGCGCTAATTCACCTGCAAGTGAGGCCTTTTCAGCCCCAAGTTCTGCCCCACAATGGACACGATGGGTTACGAGAAGCTGCCCAAGGGCCCCATCACTGGCCACTGGCCCTGGGCTCTGTCTCTCCTACAAAGAGGCCCAGGCCTAGCACACGGCTCTGCCTCTCAAATTTCTGAGCGTTTCCGTGAACCTGGCCAGCAGACAAAGCTCAGAGGCCACTAAACACCTTGGTGTGTTTAGACAGAAAACACTGGGTCTGGTCCAACTGCAAAGGAGAAAGGATTTTATGAGATGTTTTGGAAACCTGGCCTTTCCCCTCTGTTGCCTGTGTAACCTTTGCAGGTACTTATTTATCGCGACCTTGCTGTTGGTTAATATTTCACCACCCAGGGCAGCAGCATCTGCTTATTTTGATCTGTGTGGCTGAGGAGGGCCTGGGGGGGAGGGGTTAAAGCAGGACAGTTTAAAGAGATGCTACTGGGGGATGCTACTCGCCTTTTAGGAAGCTGTCACCCCCTTGCAGCCTGGGCAGGGGGAGAACCCCTTGGTTATGCCTCATGGGCGCCAGCATGCCCCTCTGCTAATGTTTTCCCAGGGACTGGTTTACCAGGCTCCTGAGGCCTCTCCAGACCTCCCCGACACGTCCAGCAGAGCGGTGCTGCCAAAAGCACCTGCAGGCAGCGGCTTCCCAAGGAAGCGCCTTCACTCACTGCCTGAGTCCCTTTGTGAGCCAGTGACCAGGGCCTTGCAGGCCAGCACTGCTTTCCTGTAAATGCAGAACTCACTCTTCCCGGCTCCTGCCTGCCATGTCTGCCTTCCAGGTCAGTGGCCACAGGAAACAGCTCCCAAAGCACCCAGCAGCCCTTCTCAGGGAGGCAGTCATTCTGGAGACAAAGGCAGTGCCCAGAGCCTGCACGCTGCCCGCCCCACAAAGCTCCCCTTCCTGGGGCCTCTGCCTTGGGGTCCACGCCCTCTGCGAGTCTCTGACCCTGAGCCTCTTTACACAGCGCCTTGGAGGTGCAAGGATCTTTATTCTCAAGGGGCGCTTGGCTGCCTTGGGTGTCGGGCCTGCCAGCACCCACCTCAGCAGCTGCAGCCCCACTCACCAGTCTGGGTTCTCCGCCGCCGCCGCCGCCTTGGGGTTGAACCTGATGTCGCTGTTCACGTTGAAGAGGACATCGTCCTCCGTTAGCGGCGGAATGGCTGCCTGGTACAGTGGGTGCTGGAACAGCCTGGCCAGGAGGGAGCCGTCCCCGCTCGGGCCGGGGGGCGGCACAGGTCCACGCGTCCCGTGGCCTCTGAGCAGCGGCCGGTGACCGGGGTCTAAGGGTCGCAGGGCGCCGGGATCCTGCCCCGGCAAGGCGCCCTCGACCGGTTCGGCTGCGGGTGGCAGTTTCTCAAGCGAGTGGGACGTGAGGTTGGAGGAAGGGTCGGAGCTGAAGTCCTGCAGGATGCGCAGTGTGTGCTTGTTGGGCCAGCCCGCGTCGCCGGCGGCGGAGGCTGCTGCCGGGGGCTCCCCCGGGCGTCCGCGCGCCTGGGCCCAGCCGGGTGCCGCCGCCTCGGCCGCGGGCTGCGCGCAGGAGCAGCCGGGTTCCCCCGAGGGCTGCGCTCCGCTCCGCTCCAGCTTGGGCAGCAGATCCAGCACGATGTGCAGCGCGCAGGCCACCAGGAACGCCATCAGGATGAGCACGCGGAATCTGCGCACCAGGATCATCTTCATGGCCCGGCGGGCGAGCGGGGCCTGGAACTCCGGGCGCCCCCAGAGCGCGCTCCGCCCGTGCCCTTCTAGTCTTGGCTTGGCACGAACGCGGTGCCGCGGCGCGGATCAAGGTCCATCTGGCGTCGGCCAGCTACTCGTCCCGGGGCTGTCCCACGCGTAGGGCGCCCACCGCCAAAGCGCCCGCTCGCCGGGCCATTTCGGGGCCGCTCCCTCTCGCCTCTCCGGAGCGGCCGCGCCCTCAGCCGGCCGGGCCCAGCGGCCCTCGTCCGCGAAGCTGGGGGCACAGCTCGGGGAGGCCCCGCGCACGTAGCGGCCCGCTTGGGTCTCCGGGGCCGCGGCCGCGCTCATCAGGCGCGCAGGGGCCGGACACTTAGGCCCATCTCGGCCAAGGCGCGGCGGCCTGGGGTCGGGGGTGGAGGCGACCGCGCGGCGCAATCCGATCCGAGGCTCGGCGAAGTCTCTTGCGCTGCTCCGTGGGCCGCGCTAGGCGCCGAGCCGGCCGGGCGGAGAAGGGGCGGCTCCTTCGGGCAGGGCTCGGTTCTCTCACGCTGCGGCCCGCAGGCGGGGACCTGGAGGGGAATGAGGGCGCAGGGCCGCGGGGACCGAGGAGGGGGCGGGAGCGGGGGGGTGGCGCACGGAGCGTCCGGCGAAGTCCCCGGGCAGGTGCACCGGCCGTCTCCGGAGCGCAGCCCCCGCACAGCCGAGCCTCTCCCCGGGCGGTCAGATATCCGAGCGCCGCGGAGCCGCCCCCCGCGTCAGCGCCCGCAGATTGGCGGAGCCGCAGCCCCGCGAGCCCGGGCCTACGCTGCTCCCTCTGTTTTCTCCTCCCCTCGGCCGCGCCCCGCGATGCTCTGCAGCTCCCGGCCCGCTAAAGAGAGGGCGCTTTCTTCCCGCGGTTTGCCCAGAGAAGACAGGAAAGCAGACGGCGCTGATCCCGCGCTGCGGGTTCTGCCGAGAAGGGCTCCCCGGCCTGGCTGCCGCGCCCAGGACCTCGGCCCACTCGGGGCAGGCCGCCGCCAGCTGCAGCCTCTCGGCTCCTCCCCGATAAGCCGAGGACCAGAACGCAGGCCAAGTCCCTCCCCGGAGGCGCTGGGCGTCTGCGCCGCCAGATGAGCTCCCTCTGGGCGGCGACCTTATGCCCCACGCCCCCGCCTTGGGCGGGTGCCGCGCCCCAGGCTGCCGGCGAAGGGGAGGAGGAGGGGGCGTTGGGGTCGCCACCGCGGGAGACGATGAGAAGAGCGGAGTGTTGGCCCAAATCCGGAGGGGAGGCCCGCACCGGGGCGAGGCTCCTGCACGCTGGGGCCCCATCCCACCTCGAGGGGACCACGCCTGCGCCTTAACTATGGCGGTGCCGGTGCCCCAGTTAGAATTCGCTTGGCACAGAGAGGTGCCCGGTGTGTGCGGGAGGCGGCACCTCCCTCGCTTTGGGCGGGACGTGTGTGTGTGTGTGTGTGTGTATCAATTGGCCTCGCCAGATGCGCAGAATTGGCCACCTACAGCCAGGGGCGTGGTACTTCTGTGCCCACACAGCTTCTGGACCCCCAGCCCGCAATAGGGAATTTTTTTTTTAATTAATTAATTTTATTTATTTATTTTTGACTGCGTTAGGTCTTTGTTGCTGCGCGCGGGCTTTCTCCAGTTACGGAGAGCGGGGGCTACTCTTTGTTGTGGTGCGCGGGCTTCTCATTGCGGTGGCTTCTTTTGTTGCCGAGTTCGGGCTCTAGGCGCACGTGCTTCAGGAGTTGTGGCTCACGGGCTTAGTTGCTCCGTGGCATGTGAAGTCTTCGCGGACCAGGGCTGGAACCCGTGTCCCCTGCATTGGCAGGCGGATTCTTAACCACTGTGCCACCAGGGAAGCCCCCCAGTAGGGAATACTAATGTGCATTTCGGCCTAAAGTCATAGTTGGGAAGGTAAGTGAACCTGGCCAAAGGAGACGTCACAAACACACCTACCACCAGGCTCACTGCCCCCTGCCCTTCAGGGGCTGAAGTTTCCAAGGACGAAGCCTCTCTGGCAGGACTGAGGGGAGCCAGTCTCTGGTGGGAGCCCTGGGGTGGGACCCCTAGTCTCCCATTGACTCACTGTACTGCCTTCTCAGGACTGCAGTTTTCTCTTGCATGGATTCAGGGTCCATTTTCCCTGAGACTCACCATTGAATCTCAGTGCCTGGCCCAGTGCCTGACATTCAGAAGGCGCCCATTAGATACTTGGGGTGAAGGAGGGGAGTCCCAGCCCAGCAAGTCAGTGAAATAGATGTTTCTGAGGCCATCTGAAGTAAGTGAAGGGCTGGGCCCTCCTGGAACTGGATCTGGAGGATGTGTTGGGGCCAGGGCTGGGGGTGGGTGGGGACGAGAGAGTGAAGGTGGACTTGACTGGAAATGGAGCATTTGGGGGCATTTTCATCCCCTGGAGATGGAGCTCCTCCCTCCCTCCCTCTCACACTGACAGCACCATTTGTGTGCAGAAGAGGTAACTTTGGACAAGGTTTACTCAGAGAGGCCAAGGAGATGCTGTGCAAACTGAGATGGAGGTTGAGAAGCACCAACCCCCATCTGGGGGAGGGGGAACCCGGCAGGAAGGAGCTTAGGTCTGTGGTCACCACGGCGTCTGCCTCGGCCTGGGGGTTCTATAGGCTCCAGCGCCCCACCCACCCACCCAGGCCTCCCATGTTCAGTGTCCGTGGGGTGGGCGGATCCCATGGACCGTGGACATTAAGAGTGGGGGCTTCACTGGGGCCCCCTGTGCACTTAGGTTACCCCTCCCCCCACCCCCATCATTCTCTTGGGACATATATTATTTGGACCCCACCCCTAGATGGCTCCAGTGCACAGTTCTTGCCTTATCTCAACTATCACCTTGGAAAATCATTGTCTCACTAGCCTCACCCCACTTCCTCTCATCCCGCCACTCTAATTATTTTCCCAGCAACGCCATCACCGTGTGAAGATACTGTACCGTCTTCTGTTCTCATTTATGGTTCGTATCCCCTAAAATGCACATGCTCCACAAAGATCAGTGCCTTGTTCACACCCGTGCCCTGCTCAGATGTGGGGCGTGTGTCAAAGAAGGGACCACAAGCCACCATCCAACTTGGGGTCAGGTGTCAACAGGCGAAGGTGACGTGAAAAAGCCTTTGAAAACAGAGCACTCCCCACAGGAGGTCAGAGTATGGAAAACTCTTGGCCAGGTCTTTCTGCCTAACGGTTCCTTGTATTTTGCTCTGAGAAGTAATTTGATTTGGCCTAATGGACTCATCCAAGGAAATACACACACACACACAGACGTGCACAGACACACACATGCACATGCACACACAGAGGCACAGCCACAGACAAATACACACACACACTCAGAGACACACACACAGGTACACACACATGCCCGTAAATGCACAGGGTCCGAGGCTCCCTTAGGCCTCTGCTGTACTGTCCCTGGGCAGAGGCCAGGACAGGTGGGTTACTCCCGGAAGGGCACCAGGAGGTTAGATGCGGCCTTATCCGAGGCTGAGGAGTAGCAGCAGTGGGAGCTTTTTCCTCCCAAAGGCTGGCGCTCCAGTAAACCAGTGTTAAATATGTCAGGTGCTGCCAGGAATTACGTAGAAAAAGTTGGTACCACAGAGAGGGAATAATGCATGTTCTGGGTGAGGGGACTGCTACTTACACGGGACGGCCCCTGCGAAAAGGACATTTGACGAGAAAGCTGCATGGGAGGGAACAAGCAACTTGGAGGCCTGCGGGGCTGGAGTCCTCGGCAGGACCGGCCCTGGTCCTGAGTGGGGTCACCTGGATGACGAGCCTGGTGTTTGTTGAGGGTCCTGGACAGGAGCCACTTTCTCCACTGTGTGACCTCACCTGGGCTTATCCAAGGAAATCCGACGTGAGGCCCCGGCTCGAGGCTCAGCAGCTGCCCTGCAAGGACAGGAGGAGGATACTGGGGCTGCAGGGGTGGGTGCACCTCACAGGAGGTGCTGGGACTGGGCCAGAGGACAAATGGGGGTTCCCAGTGAGGAGTGTTCCAGGCAGAGAGAGGTGAGGTCCCTGGGGACAGACACAGGGGACACGCCACCTGCCTCTTCCCCGTCTAGGGCCCCTGGTTCTCCCACGTGCCAGGGGCTCCTTCCACCCACAATCTCCCCAGGGTGTGGGGAGCCGCCAGTGGGCCTGGCTCAGGGGGCTCTGTTAGTCTTTTCAAGCAGAAAGGGCTGCCTGTGGCAACTGGAGACAGGAGAACAGGGCAGTGGCTGCCTTTGTGCAGAAGGGGAGAAGTGCACACACTCGCTTGTGGGTGTCATGGGAGGGGTGCGGGACCACACTGGAGCCTAATCCAGTGTCACCTGTGAAGTGGCACCTGGAAACCTGGGACAGGCTGGGAAGAGACTTCCGCCGTGAAGTTCGAGCGTGCGTTGGGGCGGGAGGGGGACGACCGTCCCAGGACCTGTGGGCCGACAGCTGCAGGGTGACAGTTGTCCTGCAGGGCTGGGCAACATTCCAGGAGGGCCCAGGACCCTCCTTCCTGAGTTGGGGGGGTAGAAAGGGGAGCAGCATAGCCTGCAAGCTGCCATACCTCCTCCTTCTGGGACACCAAGCCTGCCTTCCCCACTGCAGCCCCTCTGTACCGGGCCGGCCTGTGTCCAGCCTGGAGTGGAGGAAGGAGACCTGGAGGGACCCGCCCACCAGCTCAGGTCCCAGTCCCACCCCTGTGTTTTCCTAAGGATGACTCATCCCAGACCCACCAGGGAGGCTCCTGGGCTGTTTACCACAGGCCAGCCCTGGCCGCAGGCTATTCTGGGAGCTGGGGGTTGGGCTAGCTGGGCTGGTGGAGGAGGTTTGTCTCTGGGCAGTGGGCGGGGGTGGGGGTGGGGCGGGCATCCACCCGTGTGCTCAGGTGTCACGGGGTTTGGGGTTTTAACCCTTGTCAGGGGGAACTAGAAAACATGGAAAGATTCTTGCCCTCCCCCGCCTGCCTGGGACTTGGGGCCGTTGGGGTAATGGGCCTGGAGAGAGGGATTTACACTGACCACTAGCAGGCGGGACGCCTCCGTAGGAGAGCGGGACAATAAGACCAGTGTTATCTGTGCTGGGCTTGGGGGGGACTCTGAGGGGCGGCGCAGTGGGGTTAGCATCCTGTGGACGAACCCGGCCCCACTGGCCCCGCCAGCCAGCCCACTGAGTGCCTCCTGCTGAGGCTGTGGCCCATTCATTCTCCTGTCCTCTTCCTCACAGACACAGCCTGAGGGGTCTTTGGAAAATAGAGCCCCTTTGTTCTAATTAAAAATGACAGATCAAGATGCCAAAAAAATGAGCAAATTAAACGATAAAAAAGCTTGACTTTACTTTGCATTTTGTATCACTCAAATACATAATATGTTATTTTCTATCATATATGGAATAGCCACCAAAAACTGACCATCCACTGACTACAAGGAAAATTGTCAAGAAATTCCAAAGGAAGAAAATCTACAGTCTGTTCACTGAGTATGTGTGTGTGTCTTGTGTGTATGCGCACAGACACATGTACATACGGATACATCAGCATATATAATCTACAGTGGGTTCATGGAGTATGTACGTATATATACCATATGCATATATACAGATACTTATGCATACATCATCTACAGTCTGTTCACTGAGCACAGTGCAGTTTAATAAAAAAGAGCTAAGCTTTAAAAATATTTCTACCTGGAAATTAATACCACAAATAAAAGCACTGCTCTATATAATTTGGGGGTTATGAAGGAAACCAAAAGGCAAATTAGACCATTTAAAAATGAACACAGGGCTTCCCTGGTGGCGCAGTGGTTGAGAGTCCGCCTGCCAATGCAGGGGACGCAGGTTCGTGCCCCGGTCCGGGAAGCGTGATCCATGGCCGCTGAGCCTCTGCTCTACAACGAGACAGGCCACAACAGTGAGAGGCCCGTGTACCGCAAAAAAAGAAAAAAAAAAGAACACAAATGAGAACGGCACCTATTAAAACCTGTAGGATGCCGCCAAAGGGGTACTCAGAGGAAACTTGGAGTGATAACCGCATTTGTTAAAAAATGATAATGACTAAAAGTAAGCGAACTGAGCTTTCAGTTAGAGAGACTAGGAAAAGAACAGTAAAATAAGCCCAAATAAAGAAGGAATGGATTCCTACAGAAGAAACCAAAAACAAATTCCATAGAAAACAAACAACCGTGGGGACGGCAAACAAAACAAGAAGGCATTTCCTTGAAGAGACCAGCGGGAGAGTCAGATGCTGTGAAATCTGAGGGAGAGGGAAGAGGCGAGAAAGAGGCCTCTAAGCTACGGGGCGGCGTGGCTAGAGGAGTGGGTCCTGGTCCTGCAAATCTCTGGCCTCAGGAAAAGCAGGGGAGAAGGCGGAGTGGTAAGAATCTGGTGGTGTAGGATCTCCCTGCCCAGGGAGCATGGTGGGGTGGGGCGGGGGAGCTCCACGAGGGCCCCGCAGGGTGGGGGGTCTGGCAGATTGAGAAGAAGGGGACAGTTACTGGGCAGAGCGTCCAGAGCGCCTGGGGCAGAAATGGACCTCGTGAGGGCGTCCTGGTGCAGGTCTTGGGGGTCTGGGTGCTGGCTGGGCACTGTTTGCTGTATTGGCCCAGCTGTGGTGTCCAGCTGGCACCATAGTGCACTCTGTCCTCTGAACACACAAATATCACAACGCAGGCGCCTTCAGATCCAAACGGAAAGGCATGCAGGAGTATTTGGGGTGCTGCTTTGAGACCGCCTGAATCATCCAGGGCCATGGCCCCCAGGATGGGAGGGTCTGGGCAGGATGAGGACACAGTAATTAGAGACGTTATTAATTTAGTTGTCTCTTTCCTTTCAGTAATTGAGGGATAATAGATGTCCACTGCTAACCTGAACAGCAAAAGCCAAAACTGATAAGACTTACTAAATATTTCTGTCTCCAAGTTACCAGTGACACCATTTTGTCTTTTCTGGGGTGTAGGGGAATAATTTTAGAAGGAGGCATTTTGTAAAATTAAAAGGCATTCACCAAACATTATGCATGGATGTAATTTACAGGTTTAATGATTAGAGATGAAAATGCAGATATCAGACAAATAAGATTTGATATTTAAAGGCAAATGCAAGATTCAAGTGAGAGAATAAATTACAGCAAAAATTCTTATTCAGAGCTACCAAATTTCTGGATCTGGAGCAAAAACCTCATGCCGACAAGCCCCATGGTGGGATGTCAGGTTCTCCCCGGGGGAACAGCCTGCTGTGGGGTCCATTGACCGCGCCCCAGCTTCAGGTCCACCCTGGTGGCCCCATCCAACAGCCCTGTTGCCACAGTGATGGCTTCCAGTAATCAGCCCTTTCTGAGAACTCCATCTCCTCTGCCAACCCACGAAGATTCCACGTCTCCTCTGGTGTCGCTGGGCAAGCCCCAGGCTCTGCCCTTGGAGGGGCATGGCCAGAGGGGTCGCCTCACAGCCCTGGCCAGGGAGGACCCCCCGAGTTAGGGTTTCACGTCCAACCCAGACAAAACCCGCTGTTCTTTATGGTACCATAGAAACAGACACAGGACAGAGCTCAGCTCGTCCTCCTGGCAAATGGGAGATTGCTGGCATTTCTGGCCCTGCCTGCCAATGCGTCTGGGGGCAAAGGGCACAGGAGCACAGCTCTGCCACTTGTCACTCAGAGGGACAGTGGCCTGTGCTCCCGAGACTGCTTGCAGGACCACAGGGGAGGGTTTAGGAAGGGTCAGACAGTGAACACGGTAAAAGTTCAGGGGTGTAAAATGGTTTCACATAAATAATCTGGGAACAGCTGCCTGGAATGTTCTTTGCATTGGAAAGTATGCTTTGAGATGAGTATTCAGGATTTTATAGGCCATTGCTTGCCTGAGCCCCAGGCTGGCTTCTGGCTTTGCAGGAAAGTGATGTCATGTTTTACGAGTGGCAGATGGCTTTTATCACAGCTCTGCATCATCGCCTTGGTGACAGGGCTGTGCGCTGCCCTGGGACGGGGTACCGCATGGCTGCACGCGGGCCGGCTCTGCAGATCGGGCCTTGAGCAGGGGCCCCTGGACGAGGCCTGGCCAAGTGCGTGGCTCTCTGTAGCTTCCCGGCAGCAAGGACAGCACCCGTGCCCCCTGCCCCACCCCCTCAGGGATGGCGTCCACTCCAGGGCCCACGGAGGCCTCTGGCCTCCTTTACCCCCGCTTTGCTCTGCAGTCACCTGCACAACCTTCCTTGGCCAAACCCCGTTCTCTTTATCAGGAGACAACAAAAGCAGCTCTTCTTCTTCATCGGCGCCCCTCTAGTACAGGCCCTCCTCGAGGGGGAAAGGCCAAAGTCTCACTCCCCTCTGCTCGCTCCCGCCGGGCGCGAGGGCGACGGACGCCTGCCTCCCAAGGGCTCCGTAAGCTTGACCTGCCCCAGCCTCCCAAGCGCTGCAACAGAATTTGGAAAGAAGGACTGAGTTCACTCCAGGGAAATCACTGCGTTTGATCCAAAGGGACAACAGCTTCAACTTCCCCTCAAAGCTTTGGCTCGTCTCCACTCTCTCCAGAGATTAAAGGAAAACTTGGGCCCACCAGAGGGGGCCCAGCACCCAGGACCCCAGCTGGGCCTCCAGAATGAGGAGTCAGAGGAAGGCTCAGAAGCATCGGCCAGGGCAGGTGAGGCAGGGCGGAGCCCCGGGTAAAGAGTGGGCCAAAGCCAGGGGCAGAGGGACTGAGGCGGCAGAGATGTGAGTAGGGGGTCCAGAACCTTCTCTAAAGGATCCCAACAGCCCAAGCCCATGTCTCTGGCTCACAGGAGGGAGGAGAAGCGGGCGTCAAGCTGTGATCTGAGTAAGCACAGCAGGGACCCTGTGCCTCCCAGGACACACTCCCCACCCCACCCCTGTCCCTCTGAGCAGAGCTCACTACAGGCTGCTGTGGCCAGACAGGATCTGACCGTGGTCCATGCTGGTGCCACGCAGAGTGGTCTTTATTTTCTCAGAGGAGCCAGGGAGGGGCCCCTGAGAGGCTGTGGGGACGCTGAGTTCTCTTTAGAAACCCGCCCCCCCACTGGCCCTAGGCCTCAGGGGACTTGGAGGGGATGGGACCCCTCCCTGGGACTCAGCCTCTGCAATGGTCTGTGTTCCCCCATCGTGTCTGACTCTCAGCCTGGCCTCTCACTTCAGAAGGCAGGTGTGGAGGAGACCTGAACGATGTTTTCAGACGCCTCAGCAGTTTGGACTAAAAATAGGGTTAATGAGAAGTGTAGAAGCAGGTGCCGAAGGCGGGACAAACACTCGCGCCCACAATGATGCGAAGCGACGGTGACTTCCCAGAAATCCCACCCTGCAGTCCTGGAGCCTTCGGCCCCAGTGCTGACATCCCCTACCCAATCCATATCCTCACTCTGCAGAATGGTTGGGGCAGCCCCCAGGATTGGGGTTCCCCCAGCAGCCTCCCAAGGCCCCGCATTGCCTACAGTGGGGTGTGGCCTCCCCGGAACACAGGAATCTG
The DNA here is from genome assembly GCF_003676395.1 of Aethalodelphis obliquidens. Classification (NCBI taxonomy): domain Eukaryota; kingdom Metazoa; phylum Chordata; class Mammalia; order Artiodactyla; family Delphinidae; genus Aethalodelphis; species Aethalodelphis obliquidens. The sequence goes on along the minus strand of NW_020837974.1, from coordinate 34,575 downwards.
GAATTGCTCCCCCGGACTCCGGGCACAAGGCCAGCACTACCAGGCAGCAGGGGGCCAGGTGTGACTGGGGGGACGTTGCTCAATCCCGAGTCCCCGGGAAGTGACCTCCTGGACAGTCACTAGGCTCCCGAAGGGCTGACGCCGCCCTTGGAGGCCTGGGGGCCTGGAGCCACGTTCCGCTGTGAACCCAATCCAGTGTCTTAGGACCAAGAACAAAGTGACCATCTGGGGTGTGGCTAATGTTATTTTAAATACCTATGGAACCCACTGATCTAAAAACAAAACCGTTTTCTGAAAGCACTGAGCTCAGAGCAGAGTTTTCCTTCCCCTCCCACCAGGGCGCCCGGCTCCGCCTCCCTCATGGTCGCTGCCGGGGGCGGGAGGGGTGGGGTGGGCTGGGGGCCTGTGTCCACCTCCCTTCAGCTCCCTCCGTCCACACAGGTCTCAGGGTGGTCAGGCGACTTTATCAGAAACACCACAGCCGGGGCGGCTTAAGTAACATCTATTTCTCAGTCAGGAGGCTGGACGTCGAGATCAAGGCGCCGGCATATTTGGCATCTGGTGACACCTCACTTTCTGGTCACTAGCTGGCTGCCTTCTCACTGTATCCTTGCTCCACCCCCGGGACCTCATCACCCCCCAAAGGCCCACCTCCTGCAATAGTCACGTTGGGCATCAGGTTTCAATACATGAATTTTGGCAGGGACCCAAATGTTCAGTCTACAGCAGAAGTGGTGCAGGACCTGCCTGGGTCTCATCTCATCCCAGAGCCCTAATCCACTGGCAGAACAGAAGGGGAACTGACCCCTGCCTGGACCAGCCACCCGCCCGTCCGCCCTCCCTGTGAACAGCAGAACAGGGTGGGAGGTGCCTGGAACACAAAGGAGCGCCTGGTGGGCAGCACAGGGCTTGGGAAGAGCTGGGAGGGGAGGCTGGAGGGGAGGGGACAGCCAGCAAGGTCCTCTCCCAGCAGAGAGACCCTGAGAGACCCTGGAGGACCCCTGCCAGCCCAGCTATTGGCCCAGCCTCTGTCCACCTGAGGCCCGACCTCCACCCTCTGCCCCTACCCTGCATGCCCGGCCCGGCCCAAGGAGAGCACGGCCACTGCACTCATGCTCACACCATCTGCAACCCCCTGGCCATTTCTTCATCCACGTGGGGGCCATCCAGCTGGCCGCCAGGCCTCGGTGCTCAAAGCAGTGTCTGCTGCAGCCATGATGCAGCGGCTCCTGGGCGAATTATTCCCAGTGCCTGGATCACCTCCCTTCTGCCAGGAGGACCTGAAGAACCAAGGATGCTTGGCTTCCTAGCCTCGTCGGGCTCTGCCCCAGCCCTCCATGCAAGCCCAACACAGGAAGTCGGGGTGTCTGGAGCGGAAGAGGGCGCAGTCTGTGACACGGAACATTTTAGCCTCTGCGGGTGTAGCTGGTGGGAGGCTGGGCCCAATAACACTTTATTATGGACACTGAAATTTAAATTTCATATAATTTGCACGTCAAGAAATATTCTTCTTTATATTTTTCCCCTACCACTTAAAAATACAAAAATCATTTCAGTTTGCTGGTAAGTGAAGATGGAGGCAGAACAGGGCCTCAGATCTGCAGTTTTCTGCCCTGGCCTTAGATGGTTCTTTTTAAAGAGACCCTTTGAAAGAGACCCTTTCGTTTCCATATTTTAAATACAGAATATTTTATAAAGTTTCCATTTATACACTTTTTTTAAAAATGTTACTCTAGGACCACAATTGCCACTTGGTTTGGAATTCGTAGATTCTGTCCTAGACTTCTGGGCCTGAGGCCCCGCCCCAGGCAGCCCGTCCCAAGAGCCTTGGGGAGGCAGCTCCTGAGACCACGCAGTCCCCGGCTCACACGTATACATGGGGCAGGGCACCCCCCCGCATCCACCCTCCCGCAGCTCGTTCCATCCGAAGGACCCAGGATGCCTGGAACCTCGCAGCAACCCCCGAGGCCAAGGGGGCGTCCGCCAGCTGAGGGAGGCCAGCGGTTGCCCAGGCTCCAAGTGAGGTTCAGAAACCTCGGTTCTCCGGGTCAGCCTCTGCTCGCTCTGGACCTTGTATATAGAGGTGTGCATACACCTCAGAAGCACAGGGCCTGGGCTGGGGGCCGGTACACAGCCATACGCAGGTGTGGGGACCAGAAGACAGTCCCAGGCCTTGGCCCCGGGTCCTTGCAGACTTCCATCTGATTCAGGAGCCCAGTGGGGCCTCGGGAGCGTGGGGAAGGGTCAGTGTGTCCCACGTCGCAAATTTCAAATGGACACCAAAGCAAGGCTGGGAGGGTGGGAGGTGTCATGACCGTGCCTGAGTGTCCCACTGCCACACGGCCTCCCACGGGTGCTGGAGGGTCCCCGGCTTTCTCGGTCCCTGTGCAGGGGGATGGGTGCAGCTTGGGGGCAGGGAAGTGGGGGGTCATTCCCCGAATACCCCCAGATATGTGGTAGGGACACACTGGCTTCTGGCCAGCATAGGAGGGGTGAGACCCCCGATCCCCTGGGGCGGGGTCTGCACAACGTTTCCAGGCAGAGAACCGCCACAAAAGACCGGACACAGAGGTTAGGCCTGAAGCACTTTTCCAGCCTCCCCCCACAAAGAGAAAAAGAGGCAGAAACTTTCTCTCTAGGCCAAGGATAAATTAGCTGAGGGCAAACACAGCACAATGATCATTTATCATCTTGAGCCAGAGAGGGTACTGGGAATCCTGTCCTGGCCTCAGGACTCAAGGTCAGAGCTTCTGCTTTCCCTCATTATTTCTATTTTTAAAAACTGTGCTCAGGCCTCTTGCAAAAATAGCAAGAGGTGAGGACATGTCAGGCGCTAACATGCCCCCCTTTGTCAGAAAACCGCAGGGATGCAGGAAAAACCGGCCAGGATCTGGGCAAGTGGCATCAAGTCGTCCACGACCAGGGTTGGTGGTCCCCCTGCTGGCTGCACAAGTGAGTAAACTGAGGTCCCCCAGGGCAGGCACACACCAGGGTCAGTCCAGGAGTAAGGCCCTGGAGCCATGGGTACTGGTCCCTCTGAAACGCTGGCCCAGGCGGCCAGAAGGCCCAGGTCCTGGGGTCCTGATGGCAGGGGAGCAGCGAGAGCACGGCTGCCCCCCTGTAGGGCCCCAACCTCTCTGCTCTGCCCATAGGGGAGGGCCTTCCCAAGCGGTGCCTGAGAGCTTAGATGCTGGACGTTCAGTCCCATCACAAGGAAATTAGGATGTGCCCCTTTGGGAAGAGCTGAGGGACAAGGGACGTACATGTGTGCGCACACAGACGTGGGTGAGCGTGCACATGTGTACATGTATTCGCGTGTGGATGTGTGTGGACACACACGTGTGCGATGCGTGTACATGTGTGTTTGTGTGTTCGCGTGCGTGTTAGTATGCGTGTGCGTGGCACAGCCCCCTTCCAGGCCTGGAGGAGCAGGGATTCCTGCAAAGGCCAGGAAGCCCCCACTCTTCCCCACCCAGAAGGCTAGGCATCGGCCCCCATCTGGGAGCAGCTGCGCGGAGGTGAGTAAACCCAGGGCAGCGCGTCCTGCTGTACCTGACGTTAGAATCACCAGAGCAGGTCCAAGTCCGCTGGGCCCTGCGAGTCTGGAAAGGGTCACCCTCAGTTGACGCTCCGGGGCCACACTCCACCTCTCCTCTTCTGTCTCCATCTAGAATGCAGCACCTGGCTCCAGGCCTGGAACCAGACAGGTGGCCCTGGAAAGAGAACAGAGAAGCAGCAGCAGGACAGCCGTCTGCTCTGTCCTCCCGCCAGCCCTCCGAAGGCCCCCGACCCACCAACTCGGAGCCACGTTGGCAGGCTGGGGCTCCTTGGAAAGGACCCTCTGGGGCTGACCGGGGACCTGCCCTTACACAGAGGCCTTGTTTAACCTTCTGATCTACTCACCCCTTCGTTAACTGAGCACACATCCCAAAGTGCCCACAGGGAGCCGGGCTCTGCCCTCAGCCCTCGCGTGTGGTGCGTCCAGGGCGAAGAGTAGGAGGGACGGGGCTCCCGCTCATCGCCAGGGACCAGCGGCATCGCACAACTTCTCTGGGGGTGAGGGGGAGCCCCAGGGTCGCTTTCCCAAAGGCCTCATGACCCGCCTGCAGGACAAAGGCTGCTTCCCACACCAGAGCCCTGGGGAGTTGGTATGCAGACAGCCTGGGCCAACACGGCCTTGCAGAGCAAGGGGTGGCTGCAGGGCAGGCTGACGGGGGAGATGGCTGTGTGGACCCCTGACAAAGGGAAAGGCACCGCACCATAAAGTGGTCCAAAGCCGGTGCTACTTACCAAATTGCCCAGGACCATAATGTGACCGCATTTCGCTTCTCGTGTTTTCTGTGGTCAGGGGATCTGGTGGCCTGGCTGTGTCTTCAGCCTTGAGGGCTGTCAGGGGGTGGGTTAGGGGTGCCATGGGTGCCCCCAGTCCATGTCGCGTGGGCCCCTCTGCCTCTTCATTGGCTGCTCACAGCAGGGCAGCAGCCTTTCTAGAGGGAGAGAGAGAGAGAGAGAGAGAGAGAGAGAGGTCAGAGTCCTCATTCCCTGATCTCTGAGGAAGAGCCCTCTATCCCCACACTCTCCCATTAGAACCTAGACCTGGGTCCTGGCTACACACACAGGGAGGGGGTTGCACAAGGGTGGCTACTGTCTGGGATGATAACACTGAGACATTACACCTTAAGGGGAGGGGACCCCACCTGACCCCAGAGCTGGGCCTGCCCCTTGTGCCAAGTGTCCTGCCTGCCATGGCTCAGTTCTGAGGACCCACCCAGGTCTCCACCGAGTACAAGTGTTGCACAACCTTTTTGAAAGTCAAGACCCTTAAAGCTAGGGACTTCCCTGGTGGCGCAGCGGTTAAGAATCCGCCTGCCAGTGTAGGGGACACAGGTTCGATCTCTGGTCCGGGAAGATCCCACGTGCCGCGGAGCAGCTAAGCCCGTGCGCCACGACTACTGAGCCTGTGCTCTAGAGCCCGCAAGCCACAACCACTGAAGCCCGTGTGCCTAGAGCCCGTACTCCGCAACAGGAGAAGCCACCACAACGAGAAGCACGCACACCGCAAGGAAGAGTAACCCCCGCTGTCAGCAACAAGAGAAAGCCCGTGCGCAGCAATGAAGACCCAGCGCAGCAAAAAATAAATAAATAAAATATAAATAAATTTATATAAAAGAAAAGACCCTTAAAGCTATTCATCCCATCGACCCAGAAGGAAATTACTCAGCTGAAGGACAAACAAATAAAAACATAATAGCAACAAAAAAAAGGCTTCCAGGGCTTCCCTGGTGGTGCAGTGGTTGAGAATCTGCCTGCCAATGCAGGGGACACGGGTTCGAGCCCTGGTCTGGGAAGATCCCACATGCCGCGGAGCAACCGGGCCCATGAGCCACAACTACTGAGCCTGCGCGTCCGGAGCCTATGCTCTGCAACAAGAGAGGCCACGATGGTGAGAGGCCCGCGCACCACGATGAAGAGTGGCCCCCGCTCGCTGCAACTGGAGAAAGCCCTCGCACAGAAACGAAGACCCGACGCAGCCAAAAAAAAAAAAAAAAAAAAAAGGCTTCCATTCCTAAACATATTTGTGACATTACGTGTAAAATATACACGTGGAGGAAAAGAACATTTCAGTATTCAAGGGATGGGAGGTGAATCATGGCTGATGAAGTTACTGGAATATGATTGAGTTACGACAGGTTTCAGCATGACTTAGACCCTGAGAAAATAGTGCCAATTATGTGTTAAAACAAGGTGGTTTGTGCACTGAGACAGAGGCCACGTGGAATGTCCACATTAGTGCTGAAAATGGTAGTAGGTGTGAGCAAATGTGAAAAAGAATGTGTTAAAGTAACAGGATTAGGGGTGTGCGTTTTCCTCAAATTTCTCTTTAACAGAATGATCCAGGTTTTGCTAACACAGAGGAGATGAGAGGTCAGGGCAGGGGGTCCTTGCTGAGCCGGAAGAGCCTGGGGGGGTTGGGGCCCAGGGGCGTGGGAGGTGGAACAGGTGGGTCTGAGGAGGGAGAGGTGGGGAGAGGGTCCGGGTGAGTCCCCGCCTCTGGGAATCTCTCACTCAGGCTCATCGTAATTAAAGAAAGGAAGATTAATGGTGTTAACATTCTCCCAAAATGATGATGGAGAAACTAAGTACTGAAAAAACATTTAAGCTAATGGGAAATGAGGTGTGTGCATATAAATATTTTCCCTCTAGTCAGTTGTGATCAAGGAAGGCAGTGCCTCGGGCTTTTGTGACAAGATACGTCCCTCCCCCACAGTCCTGGCCGGCTGTCACTCAAGCTGGGGCTTGACAGTGAGAAGCAATTGCCCACCGGCTCATTTTATGGCTCATTAAGCAAGCACAGCAGATGCCTAGTCCTGCTTTCGGCCTTGAGGAGAGTTTGAATGTCTGCGCTGCTAATGATGCTGGACTGAGCAAAGGTCAGAGCGAACATTCATGGAATCCGAATCTGCAGAGTCAGGGGCCTGTTTCTCTCCTGCAATCCTGTGGGTGTGACTAAAAGCCAGGCTGGAACCCACACAACGAGGAAAGCGCACGACTACCTAAGGCACTGGGGAGGGAGTGGCGGGAGTCTCCAAGCGACAGACACACCCGTGTCCTGGGCATCAGGACAGGAGCGGCCCGACTTCATGAGTGTTTTTTTCAACCAAGGCCACATTTAAGGATTTCCTAGGAGGCGGGGTCTTCCCCTGAGGCAGGGAGCAGCTCAAGTCCATTTTCCCTTGGAAATAGTCCTCTTATTTTTAACATACAAGTGGTTTAGATTCAATGATTTTATACTTGTTAAAAAAACATATGTGGGCCTGTAAATAAAAGTGGATAAAGGGATTAGTCTCCAAAATTTACAAACAGCTCATTTGGCTCGATATAAAAAAAAACACACAACCCAATCAAAAAATGGGCAGATGACCTAAATAGACATTTCTCCAAAGGAGACATACAGATGGCCAAGAAGCACATGAAAAGATGCTCAACATTGCTAATTATCAGAGAAATGCAAATCAAAACTACAATGAGATATCACCCCACACCAGTCAGAATGGGCATCATCAAAAAAGTCTACAAACAACAAATGCTGGAGAGGGTGTGGAGAAAAGGGAACCCTCCTACACTGTTGATGGGAATGTAAATTGGTGCAGCCACTATGGAGAACAGTACGGAGGTTCCTTAGGAAACTAAAAATAAAGCTACAGTAGGATCCAGCAATCCCACTCCTGGGCATGTATCCAGAGAAAAACATGGTTCGAAAGGATACATGCACCCCAATGTTCATAGCAGCGCTGTTACAATAGCCAAGACATGGAATCACCCTAAATGTCCATTGAGAGATGAATGGATAAAGAATATGTGGTACATATATACAGTGAAATATTATTCAGCCATTAAAAAGAATGACATAATGCCATTTGCAGCAACATAGGTGGACCTGAAGATTATCCTACTAGGTGAAGTAAGTCAGACAGAGAAAGACAAATGTCATATGATATTGCTTATATGCAGAACCTTTAAAAAATGATACAAATGAACTTATTTACAAAACAGAAACTGACTCACAGACTTAGAGAACGAACTTATAGTTACTGGGGAGAAGGGTGGGAGGGAGGGATAGATTGGGAGGTTGGGATTGACACGTACACACTGCTATTTATAAAATAGATAACCAACAACGACCTACTGTATAGCACAGGGAACGCTGCTTAATATTCTGTAATAACCTAAATGGGAAAAGAATTTGAAAAAGAATAGATACGTGTATATGTATAACTGAATCACTTTGCTGTACACCTGAAACTAACACAACATTGTTAATCAACTATGCTCAGATATAAAATAAAAAAAAATAAAGTTCAGCCCTTGATTAATTGAGTGAATAAATAAATAACAAAAAATATGAGGATATGTAAATAAAAGTGGATAAAACATCAAAATGCAGCTGCTGAAGGAGTTGCAAGGGGTAGGGGACCCGGAATCCCTCGACCCTGGTCTTGGAGGGGCCAGGGACACCCCTACAGCTCTGCAGGATCTGAGGAACCCCACTGGAGACCCTGGATCATTTAGAGTGGGAGCAGCCAGGCCGGCCACGCAGGCGGCTCCACAGGGGTGCTCCCTGCAAGCAGACTCCAGTTTGGGAGGCTGACTGGTCTGGCTAGGAGCATGGTACCCACGACCAAGAGGACTGTGCTGCTTGAGAGATCCCTGAACCACGGACAATGTGTGGCCAGAGAGACAGCTGTCGGTGGTGGGTGGTGAATGAGTGATTCTCACACACAGACCGGAGGGCGGCACCTGAGGCCACGGAGAGATCCTCTAGAACTTGCTTCTTTTCGCCAGTGCTTGCTCCTATCAGGGAGGCTAGGACACCTCTGCCTGCCCCCAGAGTCCAAGGGAAAGGTGGCCAGTCACAGAGATCCCACTGGTCTGGCCCCCCGGGCTCCGGGAACTGAAGAGTCCAGGAACTGAATAGCCCCACTGATGCCTGCAGTGCAGCGGGGGCTAGACGGCCACATCCACGGAGATGCTGCGCACACCACCCCCTGCCCCGTGCTGGCGTCATGGGGACCCACGTGGCCGCGGAGACCGTGTCCGAGCAGCCGGTCCACAAGACGACACTTGGATTGGGAAGACTGTGTGAAGCTGGTGATGACGTGACATGAAACCATCTGCTTTCAAGAAGAGAGAGTGGGGAACAGTGGGCGCCATCAGAAGCGGCTGTGCGTTTGCAGGCTGCTTGGGGACTTTACCGCAAACATTTCTGTGGCAGAGCAGGCCAGTGTGTGTAGGCCAGGGTGGGAGTGAGGACCTGTAGGCTTGACTTAACCCTTCCTGGAATGCCCACCAGAACTCCTGGCATATGAAGCTCGTTCTGAGCCCCGCAGTTTGAAAACCCCCACTTGTCCTCCGGGCTGGAGGGCAGCTGCTGTGGCCCTGGATGTTCACCCCAGCAACTGTCCTGAGGACCGCTCACCCTCCAGGGTGGCGCTGAGAGCACCCCCTCAGGGCCTTGAGCAGCCCTCCACGGTGGCGGGGGGCAACCCTGCTAGCATCTGGCTGGGGGACGTTCAGCCTGTCTGGGGTAGAGGGCACAGCAGTGGTGAGAGCTGAGGCCGGAAGCTCGTCCTTCCTGCTGGCGTTTCTCTCGAGTAAGCGGGCTCAGGAGGTGCAGGGGGAAGATGGCAGGGTCATGAGAGGCACTTGGCGACTGGCCAGAAGCAATATCTGGCCCTCATCCGTCCAGCTCCTCAGAGAAGCAGATTCTGTCTGGGGGGCAAAGGAAGTTGTCTGGTCACAGGCTGGATGTCCTGATGGCCACGTCTGCCAGGCTCTGGTGCCCAGAGTCCCTCCACAATTTAACCTCACAGCTCAGGAACCCACTGTCGTCTCTTACCAGGATGGAAAAGCACCGTTTCCTCTAAGAAAGCCTACCGTTCAGACCCATGATTTTTATCAGATGGTTAAACTGGGAGCTGACGAGGAACTGTTGGTCCACCTCAGCTTTACTGCTGAGACCTGGCCCCCGGGTGTCACACCGTGAACCAAGGATGACGGGACGTGAGGGCAGACCCTCAGGTCTGCAGGCACAACAGCCTCTGCTCAGAGCTTGTAGGAGAGGATCCTCGTCGTGGACCCAAAGCTAAGGAGAGCTCTCTGCGGGCCCCAGTGGGAATCGGGATGTTGGGCCAGTGACCGTGACGCTGCTCCCTGAGCCCCGAGGAACTGCCTTCCTAAAAGCTGAATTGGACGCGAATGAAACCAGTACTGTGTGGCCAGGTGAGGGTTGCGTCCAGGCCCCGACAGACGCCCACAGGATCAGCACCACTGGCCCCAGGAGAGGTTCTGGGAAGTGTGGCTCTCCTGTTCTGACCGGAGGGTTCCTTCCGTCAACACCCATTGTGTATGTGTCCCTCTGGACCTTCCTTCAAGGTAAATGTCAGCATCTTGTGGGGCCAGTCAACAAAAACAGCAGCTGAGGGAAATGTCCCTGAGACTCTTCCCTGAGGAAACCTTCAATGCTTTCAAGGGGTACTTTATTCAAGCTTGAACACTGTGCTGCCCTTGACAATGGGATTTCTTTGTCTTCTGGCAAACAGCGACCAGGGGCTTTTGTTTCTACTTTCCAGAATAGAAGCCTGCTCAGGGAATCCTTCCCCAGAGCACCCAGTACAGTCTCTCCATGCGCGTGGGGAGATGCACACCCTCTGTGAGCTCTCTGCCTGACACCTGATGCCCCAGCAGGGATGGGACATCCACCTGCGGAGCCGGGAGACTTGGTATTAGATGTGAATGTGAGAACTAAGAGGACTGTTCTGCTTTTGCTCTGACACCACCTACTCGGGTCCCATGTCCTAGAAGTAGCCAGGGCCGTGCAGAACCGTGAATGTGACACAGGACACTTCTACCAGGAGCTGGACTGGGAGAGCCCTCATTCCGAGAGATGCAGGCCGTGTCATCCACAGGCACAAGCTCACCAACTTCTTCCCGTACGGAAGGCCGGCTGTGGGTTTTGTCGGAAGCCTCACATGAGCTCTGCTGGTGAGCTGCATTTTCTTTCCATGGATCTGGTGGGATTTGGTGGGCAGGCACCTGGTTGAGGCTGGCCGGCCCGAGTCCCTGGTCCCTCTGATGTGTGATGGGCCCAGGGTGAGCACGACCCCATGGTCTTGGAGACCACCTTGCAGGCTGATGTGAACTCAAGGGTGGAGCAGAGAGAAGAGGTCTGTTTCTCAAGATCACCAGCTGGAGGGAGAGGTAAGCCCAGCATGGGTCTTGGTGACGTCTGTGGAGGAGCTTCTGGAGAGCGAAGCCGCACTCAGGGAGCAGCTCTGGAGACGAGCGAGGGAGGGAGGGAAGGAGGGTCCAGCGACTCTGTGGGTCTCTAAGTGCATCTGTCTGCCACAGTCCGACTCCTGGAAGTTTTCAATGACCTGAGCCAATAAAATTATGTTTAATTTTTATTTTGCCTGATTTAGTTTGGCTTTGATTTCTATTACTTTAAACGAAAAGAATCTTAGAGAGATGCTACTTCAGTCTGCAAAAGAGAAACTTGGGGCTTAGGTGATGCAATGGACTGAATGTTTGTGTCCTCCCCAGATTCATATGGGGAAATCCTAATGCCCAATGGGATGGCGTTTGGGGTTGGAGCCTTCGGGAGGCGACTAGGTCATGAGGGCAGAGCCCTCATGAAAGGGATTAGCGCCCTTGTAAGAAGAGACTGGGGTCCCCTCGGCCCCTTCCACCAAGTGAGGCCATGGCAAGGAGATGGCCATCCCTGAACCAGGAAGTGGGCCCTCTCCCGACCGTGCTGGCACCCTGATCTTGGACCTGCAGAACTGTGAGAAATAAATACCAGTCTGTGGTATCTTTGGTCTGGCAGCCAGAAGGGCCCGGACAGATGGGCAGGGAGGTGTCCAGGGTCGCCTGTCTGGGAACAGGGGCAGCCTTACTCAGCTCCCATTGCTTTAATCACCAAGAATTCTCAAGCTCCAATGAACACGGGATTCACTGAGGGAGCTTGTTAAATGCAGACTGAAGGGCCTCGACCACAGCTTCTATTCAACGGGTCCCAGGAATCTGCATTTTCCACAGAAGTCCCAGGTGATTCTGGCGCAGACCACATCTCAGTGAAGATGAAATCTACTCTGTAGGGCTTCCCTGACGGTCCAGTGGTTAAGACTCTGCGCTCACGCTGCAGGGGGCACGGGTTTATCCCTGGTTGGGGAAGTTCCGCATGCTGAACAGCGTGCCACCTCCCCCCCGCCCCCCCAAACTCTACTCTGTGATGCTGGCTGCCCTTGTTCATCCCTGATAGCATCTGCACCCAAACCCTCACCTAGAGTCACAGACTTTAGCACTGTCGCCACGTCTCAACGGGTGGAGCTTAGCCCCCGAACAGGCCTGTGTGTCTGACCTCGGCGCTGGCCCTCCAGACCCTGTTAGGGACACAGGTGTGCCCCCTCCTCCCGCAGGGCCTTTTGTACAGAAAGCCCAGGTGACTGGCCCGTCCCCTCTCACACTGTGGGACTTTGGTCTCGTGATGAATCGTGGACGAGATCTTAGTACCCTCACAGGCAGACGCGTGGCTCTGGCAACTGGACAGGGATCCAGGAGGAAACTCTGCTGTGCAGACGTGTCCTCCAGTGTTCTGTCTTCCTTGGGTCTGTGCCCCACGCTCTGCCGCCTGTGCATTTCCTCAGGGGCCTCGGTGGGCCCAGCCTGCACCGAGCAGGGCATCAGGACAGACCAGCTTGAACCCCCTCCACACACACCCACAGAGAAGGAGTTCTGTTCAGACCTGAAAACTCTGCTGCAAGTGAACAGCCCCAATGATCAAAACCTCACCAGTGAAATTCATACTTCTTGGGCTCTTTCTGAGGAAAGGGAAATAGGTAATTAGGGTAAATTGTGACCCCTCTGTGTCACCAAGGGGTGGAGCAGGAGGCAGGAGGCCCTCCAGCGACCCCAGTGGAACCGCAGCCCTTACGTTAGGGAATTTTTGAACTATGTGGACCAGCTGGCAGCTGTTCTCACAGGGGCTGCCCACGCCGGTCTACCCAGCACCACGCTCCCTCCCGTGGCCATGGCATGGCGCGGCCCTTCCCTGTCGCCCTCTAATTCTCCTGACCAGCCGCAGATCCCACACCTTCCTGAAACACTTCCCCATCTGGCTCCCACTCACCACATTTTCCTGTTTTCGTTGGTCCACCCGGCCTCACCAGCCTCCTTCGCACAGCGTCACTGTCCTGCCTCCATCCTGGCGCTGCTCTCCCCCGCATCGCTTCCCTGCTCGTGGCCGCGACCCCTCGGCTCTGAGAATCGGCCTCTGATCCCCAGCCCCAGCCCCAGCCCCTGGTCTGAATCCAGGTCCACGTGCCCTACAGCCTGGGGGGCCTCTCCTACGGGTCGTGTGATAGGCCGACCATGTCCTCTCACACCTGCCGTGAGCCTGCCCTCTGAAGTCAAGGGTTCTGTCCATCCCCTCTGCCCTCCCTCTGTCTACCTCACACCTGTCTCAGACCCCTTCTCCCTGCCCCCACCATTCCCCACGTCAGAGCTGCTGCCCCTCCCGAAGGCACGACCGAGGCCGCTCCCCACTCGCCTCCTTCCTCCTTCCCCCAGTAATTGGGCTGTCACCTCCTCTCAGGGAGCTTCTACTTTCCATCAGAAGAGCAGCAAAAATTAAAAAAAGAAAGAATTTGTGAATACCTGTGACAAAGATTGCTAGTTCGAGCTGAGGTCTAGAAAAAAGCCCTGCTTTCCTGAGTCACACTCACCCCCTGCACCAAAAGAGTGGGCTTTTCCCGCACCAGCTGGGCGCCCTGTGGTGCCCTCAGTTCTGACAGATCTCATGGGTGATGGCTCAACCCCTGGGATGGCCCCCACTCAGGTGCCAGGGCTAGGTTGTTACCTGTGCTTCTGACCAACCAGCTATAACACAGGGGGTCCCCTGACCTCCTCTTTGGGTTCAGTTATCTGCTACAGTGGCTCACAGAACTCAGGGAAACACTCCTTACATTTACTGGCTTATTATAGTAAAGGATGTGATCTAGGAACCGGGCCGCGCAGCAGGAAGCGAGCGGCAGGCGAGGGAGAGAAGCTTCATCCGCGCTCCGGGTCGCTCGTTTTGCTACCTGAAGCACTCCCCACCACCTGTCCGTGGAAAAATGATCTTCCACAGAGCTGGTCCCTGGTGCCAAAATGGTTGGGTGCTGCTGGTCTAGGATACAAATGCCCAACTTTCAGGTGGGCACATGGTCACCTGAACTGTTGATGCATTTCCCAGACTCTGCTGCAGTCGGTATAGGTGGACAGGTAAGCTGGAGAGGAAGATGCATAAGCAGGAGTGCTGTCTGAGAGCTTCTGGAAATCTCCTTGCAAGCTGGGGAGTGGGAGATGTGAAGGCTGCAGCTCCAGCAGCCACTTTGGGAGGGAGAAGGGAAGCCATGAGCAATGGGGTAGACGCATTCCTGGTCACTAGTGACCCGCGTGTGGATTTCGCGTCAGCTGGGAATGCCAACCTCTGTGCTTCCTTAACATGAAATAAAATGCACTTCTGCCTTGTTTTAGCCACTGTTATTTTGGGTTTCTGTTTACGCAGCTGAACCTAATCATGGGAATAACAAACAACGCTGGCCACATCTGTGATTATTCCGAGGCAGCTGCTGCTACAGTAACCCACAGAGCCTTCGTCAGCATCCTCTGCCACGTCCCCGTTCTCGTGGTGGCCCTCAGTCCCCAGGCCGCTAAGAGGAACTGACCGCTCTGACCCTGCTCAGGAGGCAGCTTTCGCATGCTCCGGGAAACCCATGACTCAGTGTCCACCTCTCATCACAGCGCCCTGTCCCCACTGGTTAACATAAAGTCCTGCCTTCCTGATCTCGTCACTTGTCACCAGGAAAGACCTCCTGGACCAGGGTCTTCTGCCCTGCAGACCATGCCGTCTGTCACAGCTTCCGGGCTGCCTGTCATGCTGAGATGCGAACAGAAGGAGAACAGGGAGGCAGAGGTCTCCAGAGGGGCCTAGAGAGGGAGACGTGCAGCGGCCACCTGCCCTTGGGCCGGTTCGAGGAGGCTCTGCACGCTCGGCATCTCCTTACACTGTGCCGTGCGGTGCCCTGTGTGGTGGGTGGCATGACCCCAGCTCTGGACATGGCGGGGAGGTGACCATCCCAGGTTACGCGGCAGGTGTGCTGCAGGTCCATCCGAACCCAACCTGTTGTCTTAACCACCTGCTCTGTGTGAACAGGCTTCGGATGTAAACCACGTACAGCCTGTGCCCAGACACTGCTGTCAATTCCTCGGCACCTGAAACTTCTGTGCCCCTAAGGGAGTGTGTCACCTGCCCACGAGGCCTGAACCTCGTGTGGGAGGAGCTGAGCCAGTCTGGTCACCTGCAGTTGGTTCCCAAAATGCAGCCACGCAACTGCCCAAGACAAACAGGTCCTGTACAGAAGGCAGATCCCGGAGGTACCAGAGCACCAGGGGTGGGACAGGAAGGAAAAAGAAACAAAGGCTCTGGAGAAAATCCACGTTCTCAGGGCAAGGTTGCTGGGAAAGGCCAGGCCCTCCTTCTAGACCTATCACGTCAGCAACCAAGCAGCTGCTTTAGGAACCATTAAGCTGACTGTGCTCACTGATGATATTTTAGGTTTTGTTGACATTCTAAGCTTGTCCGTCTTTCATAGTAATCCAACAATGGGTCATCCATCATGGTTACAGCTTCAGAAAGAGAGGGCAGCAAGTGTCATGTCCTATAACGTCCCCAGCAATGTTTATTTTTTCTTTAATTAATCTCCAGGGCTGCCTGGAGAGAAGCACTGCCCATGTGGGTGGCGGGCAGTTAGTGGGTTGGGCTCGTGTAGCTGCTGATGCGACCTGAATGGGAGGCCGCACCGGCGGCCTCTTTATTCCAAGGAAGATCCAACGATGATGACCAGAAAGCCCTGTGCTTTCCTTCCCTCTGGGCCACCACACACATGGTGGGGCAGGGCCAAGAGGACGCTGGCCACAGGACCACGGCATGTGGCTGTACAGCCCTCCCATCACCACCCGTTTGATGTCTCTGGGATGATCCTGTCCCTTAAACCTATTGTCACAGACACACCCTCTGTGTACTATGCGGGGGGCTCCATTCAGAAGCAGCTTGGGCAAGCAGTCCATGCTGAAACCCTCGAGGTCCTCCACCCAGCCCAGGCTTGGCATTTGCAGAGGTGACCTAGCCACCCACCCACACTGTGTCCTGGGACTATAATCATCTGCCCTCAGGGCCAGCCTTCTGTCCCTTCAGGAGTGCCCACGACAACCCCAAATGTCTCTAGAAGCATCAGACCCCTGAGGCGTAGCTTCAGGACCCGCTCAGCTCCGGAGTGAGCCCAGGTGTGGAGCAGAGCAGGTCCAAGACCAGGAGGGAAGACCAGGAGGGAAGAGGGCTGGTGATGGTGGCCACAGGGAGGGGCCCTGGAGAGTCAGGACCATGAGAGAGGAGGGGCGGGGTCGCCGGCAAGGACTAGCCTCTTAGACACTGCTGAAAAGGAGGCTGTCTTGTGTCTCTTGGCTTTTCTGTGAGTACCTGGGAATCTGCTAGGACCCTCGCAGGGTCTCACTCGGGTCTAACCTCTTGAGGACCAGGACAGCGTCCTCGGCCGTGATGTGCTCAGCACAGACCACAGGGCATCTGCTGAGTAAATGCACAACTTGCCACAATTATAAGAGTCAAATAGAATCACTGAAAATCACCAAAAGCTATGCAAAAGTGGGTGCATCACGCAGTGAGTAAATCTCCTTGTACCTGAACTTTGCATAACTGCAGGTATAAAAACTGCAAGAATTTGACGGAATAAGAAATGAAGGTTGACCCATCCCAGGGCAGAACCCCGCTGGTGGCCATGACTGTGGGTAAAGGTCTAACAGCTGGCTCTCAGGAACAAAAACATATGCATGTATGTATGTGTACAAGCCTATTGTAAATTCTACTAAAGTGTCTGGAGCACATAGTTTACAAGTAATTTAAAAAATACACAATACTCTTCATTGTAATTTCCAACCAATTGACTCTCACAGAATACTTCTGTGGATTTTTGGCGAACTCTCGTCTCTACAGGTAACCTATGCCTGTAATCGATCAGCGAGGGTCCTTCCCACGCCCACGTTGGTGGATTTTTTTTTTTTTGCATTAACGGATAGGACAAAAATGAAGCCACAGAACTCAGTCTGATCCTCTCGTTTGCCAACGGCTTCTTGGCTGAACTGGATTATAGCTCCTAGTACTGTGCTGTTCACACTGTATTGGCTTCAACACAGTATTAAGTTTAATCTGCACTGTTAACGTTTTCTCTGTCCTTTTATTGAGTCAAGACACTCTGCAAAGCAATAAAGCAAGTGCTGATTTGCAGGTACGCCCACATCTGGGGGGTAAACATTCCTGCCACGACCTAGTTCAAGCCACACCTCACAGGACTGACACAGGGTGGGAGCAATGGTCAGTGGTAATTGTGGGTGGAACTAGGAAAGGGGAGACACAGTGTGTGGGGTGTCTTAGGCACACACACTGTGCACCCGATACCAAGACCAGGGATTTAATTATAGTTACAGAACAAAAGGCGTATGTATCCGCTTCACAAATAAAAATAACCATTTGATAGGAGCTGGGAGATGACAGGGGGAGGGAGAGGCAAAGGGGCAGGCAGGGCACCCAGCTCACCTTGCAGGGCTAGAAAGAGGCCTGCGCATATTGGCTTAAACCAGCTTCGGAGGCTGCTGCTGAGCTCTCTCCTCGGGAGCAGAGCGCCAGGAACGGGCACCTGGCTGTCTGCTGCCCTGCGTTCACTTTTGTCTGGTTCCTGGCTGCTCCCTCTGGGCCCCGGGGGTCCCCTCATCTGTTAGTCTCCTCTCCACTCCTCTTTGCCGAGCCCCTCTTACAACACAGCACTCTAAAATAGCTTTTCTTTATTAAAATCCATTTGCTCTAAAGCTCTTAGGCAGCATTATGAATACTGGTTTTAAACATTAGCCAGAGGATTACAGATAAAATAGAAACTATTTCTCAAAGAAATTTCCTCTAAAAATAGACCAGTTTCTGCTCTCACCTTATTTTACGGAAGCGCATCAGAGGGAATGCTGGACCTGTGTCCAGGTGAAGGTCACTTATGCCTCTTCATGTTATTCCCAGGAATTACTCAAGAACAGATGAAAAGAAAATAGAGGGGAGTCTAAAAAGAGATGTCCATGGAAACAGGTCTTCCCAGCCAGGGAACGAGAGTTTTCTGCATAAATAACTCAAATAAACCAGGACAAAAGCTGCGCCGACCCTGCGGGGCTCAGGACCCTGCCGTCTGGCTGGGTGTTACTGCCCACGGAGCTTGAAAAGCCTGTACCAAAGAGCTCCGGGAGCTGTTCCATTTGCCTGTCATTCTTCCCTTGAGCTCTGAAAGGCTTTCTCTCCCAAAATTCAGTTAGTCGTTCTGGAAGAAGCTGCAGAGACAGCCCGACTGACTGGGCTACTTAACTCCGTTCAAGTTACTGAAGATGAACAGATCGCTTTAGTGTCACGGGTACTTGATTTCATTCTCCATTTGCAACAGTGAAAATTGCATGATGGCATGGTAAAATACCCCCAAATTATAATTAATTCTAATTAGCCAACAAAATCTTAGTGCACTAAAATCTTCATTAACCAGAACTGAAATAGCCAGAATTGCCATGCTGTATTCCATTTATTTATAAGAGAGACAGATCAAGTAGAAATACAATCTAAAACCAAATTGTAATACAAATTTCAGGCAACATCCTGGGATTGGTCTAGCATTGCCCTCACCTGTAATGCAGACCACATTCAAATCTGCCCATGGGGACCATGCCTTGGTTGACCCCTCCATCTGTCCTGCCAGGCCCAAGTCCCCTCGCCCCTCCACACCCTGGGGGCATCAGGTCCTCCCCTCTTCTTCCTGGAGGCCTTCCTCCCAGCCTACATTTCTGCCTGGGCCCAGCCACTCGTGCTCATTTCAAACGCTGGGCTGCAGGCTTAGCTGACATTCCTTCCTTGACCTTTGTTTTCACTGCCTTTCAAGAATACATCACTTTTGCCTAGGAGAGTTTAGGACAGGACATACCTTCCACCCACCCCCATCCCAATACCCATGGACCTCACTGCTACAGCCCCCAAATCTCAAGAAACATAACTCAAGGGGTGTGGGGAGAGGTGAGTGGGTGGGCTGTCTGGGAGCTAAGGGGCACCTCCCAGGTGGGCAAAGCATGAACAGGAAAGGCCTCTGTTACCCCACCTGGCCCACCTCACACACAAGGGGGAAAGGAGGCATCCCTCTCACCCCTCAGCCCAGACTGCACGGAGCTTGTTTGCCTATGGCAGCCCTTCTCTCCCCATTACTGGGCAGGTTAACTTCACGTGGAGGGGGTGACACCACCCATCTCAAAGTGGAAATGACCCCCAGAATCCCTTCTGGTGCGAAGACCTTCAGCGAACTGTCCAGGCCGGTGCCACCCACTCCTGTCTCTGAGGCGTCTCAGCCTATTTCCCAGGGGCTCCTTCCCCCAACTCTTCCCTGGTCTCCTGCCCCCCCCCCCCCTTTCCCCCCCCCCCCCGCACTCCCTGCAGAGCCCTGGGCTGGACAAGGGGCGGAGTCCTGGCAGCCTAGGTCCCCGCGGAGAAAGGAACCTCCCCCCCCCACCCCCGACCTCCGAACAAAGCAAAAAAAATCTAACAAGGAAGCGAGGACCTTAGTTGGCCGCGGGCCGTTAGAACCCAAACGAAGCTAAGACGGACAGCAGAACCGAGGCCATTAGAACATGTTAAAGTGATGACCGTCCCTTCTTGATCATTAATATACACTTAGAAAATCGTAATTCCCATGACGTCCCTGTTAGAGAAAACCTTAGGCTGAAGATGAAAAACGACATTTTGTGTCCGTGTGGGCGATAACCCGCACTTAGAAGCTTAAAGCCGGCTGGGAATTGCGAGGGGCCCCGCGCAGGCGCAGAGCTGAGCGCCGGATCACCGCACGTCTTCGCTGCCAGGGGAGGTGAGTGTTCGGTGAGAGAGGAGAGGTGGTAGAGGACATTCGGAAGGTAAGGGTCAAGATGATGGTCAGACGAGCTGAGGTGTGGGCCTTCTGCCGGCTGGAAAGCCGAGTAGAGCGTATGCCTTCGAACTGGGCAGTCCCAGAAGGCCTCGACCGGAGCAGCCGGGACCATAAAGGGACTCGCAGGCGCCTGAGTGGCGACGAAGACGGCGCTGCGCAGGCGCGGTGTGACCATCGGGCCCGCGCAGGCGCAGTCTGGCGGCGGCCCCTGAGCACGCGCGGAGTGGACGCCCGTGGTTGGCAGGCGGGTTGAACAGGCTCGTCTACTGTGTCAGGTGTGTCTCGCCCGTCTCTGTCGCCTGTCATGCTTTCCGCAGGGGCGTTTGTGGTGTGCGGCCGCCGCCATGTAGGAGCCTCCGCAGGGAGCCGGCCCTGCCTCTCACGCGCGCGGCTCAGGCCTGCTCTCCCCTCGGCGCGCATCGGGGCGACGCACTCTGCCCTTCTAGCCCGCGCCGGCCGGTGACGCCATCGGAAGGCGACCGGAAGAGCCGGCGCCGCGTGTCCGTCCGACTATGGCTCCGCGTCACCTCCGGCCCCTCCCCTCTTCCTGTGTCCCCTCTCCGTATCCCGTCCCTTTTTCCCTTTTCTGACTGCAAAGTGGGCCTCTTTAACCTGTTTCTGGGTCCCGTGGGGAAGAATGAGAAGCAGAGTAGGAGGCGAGGGAGCAAGGAGCGAAGGAAGGTCCTCCCTGCAGATTGTCTGCAATCAGGCCACACTTTGGTTGGAGCAGGTGCACGGATGAATTTGTCTCTTTCAAGTAAACAGGTGTTTAATAACGGTTTCACATTTATATTTAGTATGTTGTCATCACTGCTAAGAGTGGAGACCTCCCTGGCCAGCAAGGGGACCGACCACCCAGGATGACCGACCTTCCAGGGGCTCGGCCCTGGGTGCCCTGTGGGAGAGCTGGGGCCAGGCAGGCTTCTACTGGGGTCTTGCAAGGAGGGGTTGGGGAGGGTGTGTGCCTGGCCTCTGCCCTCACCTCCCTCTTCTCCCAGCCTGTCTTAGCTAAGGTCCTCCAGCTCAGAGGTTACTGTGTAGGTTTAGCCTCTCCGACTTCTTCCTGTTGTTTAGTCACTCGTTACCTCGTGCACCAAGAGGAAGGCGTCCTGGAGCTGCATCCTTCCTGCGTGGGCCATGGGGGCGTGAGTGCGAGGAGTGGGTAAGACTATGGGCATTCGTGCAAAATAAACGTGTTGAAATGTTAGCTGTGTGTGTTCACTTTATGTTTTGCCTTTTACCCTCATTTCAAGCCTATGGTTTATGTAAGTCATTGTTCCAAGGATTTTAGTTTGCTTTAAATCAGAATTACTCTGAAGTTAATACGTAAGCAGATTCTCATGAAAGAAAAAAAACTAGGTGGGGAAGGGGATGCAAGGAGAGTGCTTACGAGAAGTTCTGATCTAAAAATAATCCAGAACGACCATTTCTTGCCACCTCTCCAGGGTAATTGATACATATTGTGGGGGAGTTGCTTTGAGGCTATGCCAGCATCCTGTTTCTCCTCAGATTTTTGCCCAGTTTCTGGAAATAGTTATTACAGGGTTGTTTGCCTAATGGTGATATTCTATTTCCCTCATTCCTTCCTTTTTTAGTTATTTATTTTTGGCTGTTCCTGGAGGCATGCAGGATCTTAGTTCCCTGACCAGGGATTGAACCCGTGCCCCCTGCATTGGGAGCTTGGAGTCTTAACCACTGGACTGCCAGGGAAGTACCCCCTTCCTCATTTTTTTAAAAAAAATATTTGTTTATTTATTTGGCTGAGCAGGGTCTTAGTTGCGGCTTGCCAGCTCCTTAGTTGTGGCATGCGAACTCTTAGTTGCAGCATACATGTGGGATCTAGTTCCCTGACCAGGGATTGAACCTGGGCCCCCTGCATTGGGAGCGTGGAGTCCTAACCACTGTGCCACCAGGGAAGCCGCTTCCTCATTTGTTAATAACATTTTTTCTGTAGGAAAACACTTTCTTCTTCCACATTTATTTATTTGAATATTTATATGAGTATGGGCTGAGATCTTTTGGTCTATGGGAGATTAGCCAATACTGTCATTATTAATTAATGGCACACTCATTATATTAATAAGTAAAGATTACTTTTTCCTCAAATCATTCCAGCTCTGGCCATTAGGAGCCCTTGATATCAGACTCCTTGATATTTACTCCGTGAAGTCCTCAAGGATGTCCTTCTTTCCAACATCCTGTTTGCAGCTGGAGATGTGGGGTCAGTTTGCAAGGAAAAAGAAGTTCAGACGGCTGGTCCCTGGAGAGGCGATTTACTGCATAAATGGCGAAATCGAAGGATGAACACTGATGGTGGCAGTGATGGTAATGTGGCCATTTGTCGGGTGTATTGGGTAGTGGGTGAAGCATTTGGGACACGTTTTTTTATTAAACCCTCATCGTAAACCTAAGCCTCACCTTCGCTATCCTGGTTTTACCCAGGAGGAGGTTGAGTCTGGGAGCCTCAGGGCCTGAGCTGGGTTCACGCTGCGTAAGAAGAGGAGGGAGGGGTTACAGGGAGCCTGTCCTTCTCCATTTGCTGGGCATCCACGCTTGGAGGGAATCCCCACAAGGCAGAGCAGTGCTGCGCTTGCCTACGTCCTTTGCAACAGCTCCATCCTTGCAGGGCAGCTGATAAAAAGGGCCCTTTCTGGGGCTTCCCTGGTGGCGCAGTGGTTGAGAGTCCGCCTGCCGATGCAGGGGACACGGGTTCGTGCCCCGGTCTGGGAAGATCCCAATGCCGCGGAGCGGCTGGGCCCCTGAGCCATGGCCGCTGAGCCTGCGCATCCGGAGCCTGTGCTCCGCAACAGGAGAGGCCACAACAGTGAGAGGCCCGCGTACCACAAAAAAAAAAAAAAAAAAAAAAAAAAAAAAAAAAAGGGCCCTTTCTGTGTGCACGTGGGCATATGTTACACCCATTCCCAGTGGAGCTCCAGGGGCTAAAAATAACCACGTGTTTTCTGTTTTATCCAGAAAAGAGGAAATGTGCAGTGTTATTTCATAACATTTACTATTTTGGAAAACTTGAATTTTGTCCGCATGTATTTTTAAAATGTCTTTGGAGCTGTCCTTGGAGGAAAAGACACGATGCAGATTTCACCAAAGGTCCGTCTGCTTTGTTGTCCACATCTTCAGGAAACAGCTCCATGGAGAAGGGGAACCATCCCTCAACACACATGGCCAAGGGATGGACGTGCAAGCAACCCCCCAGATCAGGTCATGGGGGTCCTAGGAGGAAAGCCAGCTCTCAAGGGGCCCTGGGACCTCTCAGCCCAGGCCAGAGGGGAGAAGGGACCTGCTCAGGGTCCCTTGGCATGGCCTGTTCTGCGTACAAGGGGAGGCGTGCTGCCCCACGGCCACCGGCTGCCTGCAAGAGAGCCAGGCTTCATGGTCCAGGCTCAGCATCGGACCTTCCCCTGACCCCCCTTGGGCTTTGTGCGGCCTTTGTTTCTTGAGGCTTGTTTGCTCCTATGTGAGCCAGTACCGCTGAGACACTGTCCCGGTTGTTTTTTTTTTTGCGGTACGCGGGCCTCTCACTGTCGTGACCTCTCCCGCTGCGGAGCACAGACTCTGGACGCACAGGCTCAGTGGCCATGGCTCAAGGGCCCAGCCGCTCCGCGGCATGTGGGATCTTCCCGGACCAGGGCACGAACCCGTGTCCCCTGGATCGGCAGGCGAACTCTCAACCACTGTGCCACCAGGGAAACCCTGTCCCGGTTGTTTTTAAGGCTCCCCTGTAGGAGACTACCAGGCTGATGGTCACAGGCTGGTGATACCAGTGCAGCTCCGCGCCCTTCCTTCTCACTGAGACTCGGAAAGTTAAGAAATATGGAAAGAACAAACAAACAAAGTAAAGGAGACACAAGTCGCCCACAGCACAGGAAGCTGGGAACGTGGGTGTGTAATCACTGAGACCATAGGGATATTTCTGGCGAGCCAAGGGCAGAAGGACTATGGGCAGGTGTGGTTATGGCCGCACCTGCAAGAGCGCCCTTCCTACCCAGACCCTCTTGCATGTGCAGACTTGAGCAGAGGCACTGGGGTGGGGCTGGGAGGGAAGTGTTAGAATATGTGGAAAGAACACGTTTCCTATAGATATTCAGTGGTAATTTGAAAATGTAACAGACAAGCTGAAACCTGATCTCAATTGGACAAGCTAGGAACAAAGTCATCCAGGAAGGCAGAGGCTTAATGTGAGAAAGCTCAGTGTCACTGAGGTTATAAAAATGGTGTGACAGGGCTTCCCTGGTGGCACAGTGGTTGAGAGTCCACCTGCCGATGCAGGGGACACGGGTTCGTGCCCCGGTCCAGGAAGATCCCACATGCCGCGGAGCGGCTGGGCCCGTGAGCCATGGCCGCTGAGCCCGCGCGTCCGGAGCATTTGCTCCACGGCGGGAGAGGCCACAGCAGTGAGAGGCCCGCATACCGCAAAAAAAAAAAAAAAAAAAAAAAAAAATGGTGTGACCAAGGTAGAGACAACTGTGCCCTGGAGAGCAGATTAATTCTTCTGGGTTTTAAGGACTCAGGATAAGTCAAAGCAAAAATATATTTGGATCTTTCTAAACCCACTGTATGGTTGCGCCCCCCCCCCCCCCCACACCGCACCTGCTCTTGCTCTATGGACGCCCCCTGGTCGTCCAGTCCCTGCCTGACCTACACCCACTCACATGACTGACTTTCCCTTTTCATCCTAGAGCCTAATCAGTAAAATGCCTACATGCTTGCCCCTGGTCCCCCCAGCTAGTGACTTCTAATCTTTAGAGCTCAACATCTCCACCATGGTAGCTTATCACAGGGACAGGGAGGGCCGTGCTCCTCTACTGGTTTCCCTGGTAACTCAACTGATGAGCCAGCCTGATATCAATTCCCCCTGTAACTGGTAACGCCCCCTCCCTCCAGGAGGGAAGACAGTCCCCACCTTGCTTCAGGCGCATAAGGTCCCTGTCCATTAAGCCACTGATGTCTCTGCTGCTGACTCCAGGCTCTCTGGTCTTGAGGCTGGGCAAGGACATGGCTCGTAGGCCTGCAGGGGGCAGCCCACCACCTACTAATGTGATTCAAAAGCTCATCTGGAAG
The DNA here is from genome assembly GCF_003676395.1 of Aethalodelphis obliquidens. NCBI lineage: Eukaryota > Metazoa > Chordata > Mammalia > Artiodactyla > Delphinidae > Aethalodelphis > Aethalodelphis obliquidens. The sequence goes on along the minus strand of NW_020837974.1, from coordinate 9,898 downwards.
GATAGGTGGACAGGAAGAACCGCAGTGTTTTAACCGAAGAGTGTCAAGTACAGAGACCCTTTATCAGATACTAAACTGGCACACGTGCCCGCTGTGGGAGTCCAGACAGGACTGAGCTCTTCTGACTCCAGAGGGTCCATGGCTCAGGAACCCGCGCTGGGTCCTGGCAGGGCTGACGGTCAGAGTGACGGAGTGAAGCAGGGTTATGACTCCGTCGCTCCTGGCGGGATTCTGACACAGCAGGGTCCTGGTTTGCAGGGAAAATGTGGAGATCATGGAGGCTTCTCGTCAGCAGCACACTTTCACCGCAGATAGGAAAACACCCTCACACTGTACTTACACTCCGTGGGTTTGAGATTGTCACACACACAGCCTTTGAAGTAAACACACAGGCCCTTTGGCCCAGCAGTTCTACTTTGGGAATCTATCCTCGCAAAATAATGAGTGACCCCAGCCAAGCTACGTGCAGAAAGATGTTTACTTCTATATAAAACATCAGAAACAATGTAAGTACCTACCAGTCAGGAGATACATTACGATACAATCATATGGTGAAATATTTTGTGTTGTGTTTGTGGCAGTGGAGTATTTCTGAGGTATAATTTCATGGGGGTAAGTTTACAGAGTAGTATGTACAGGAAAAATAGTACAGCTCAAAAAAAATGCACAGAAAAACCTGGAAGGCAGGGAGGTTTAGGAAAGGAGGCTGACTTTGTATGAAAGTGTGTCATGTGGAGGGAGGAGAGGAGGGAGGGAGGAAGGGTTCCAGCAAATACAGGGAAGGAGCTTGTGGAAGACAGGGGACCCTCCCCGCCCTTTAACCCCTCCTGACATTTCTGTCCTGCGGCTTGGCCTTCGCTTAGGTTACCAGCCCCAGGATTATAGCTCAAGTTCAGGAGCCCAGTGGCCTTTGGTCTCCCTAAGCTGGACCGAGCCTGGCAGATTTCCAGGGCAGCTGGGCTGCCAGTGGGGCTCTCAGGTCAGTTCCCCAGGCTGGGCCACAGGCTCCACTACTCTCCTCGCCCGCTCCTTCCCCACGCAGGCCTCCCAGAAAGGACAGTCATTCTCCTCCAGACCCCTCTGTTGTCCTCCTGTCCTCAGCGGGGACCCCATCACCCTGTGGAAGGGAGGTCCTTGCAGCCCAGAAGCAGGCCCAGCCCTCAGGGTGCCCCAGCCACAGTGAGCTCTTCTGGGAAGGAAGTTCCACCCACAGTCAGGCCCAGCTAGTGGCCAGGGCAGGGCCATGCTGACAGCATGGCGGACAGTGTCTTATGTCACCGGGCCTGCACGTCTTGGGCCTTGCCTGCGCCAGCCGGTCGTTTGCCGGGAACTGGAGACGCACAGGTTCTGAAATGAGACGGCGGTTGTCACCTCCATTATGTTCTAACCCCAGGATGTCTTGGCAGAGATTGTACTTGAAGGCTGGTGTACCAGGAAATCAACCTGTTCTCCGGGGGCTGTGCTGCTTCTACTTGGGGTCTCTGGGTTTGGTGTGTGTGATGGGGGGACCCGACGGAGGGTTCCAGGTGCAAGAGAAGCAGCCCCACCAAGTGTCTTGCCGCAACCCGGTGGTGCCTGTGAGCCTGGGCTCAGAACCTGGCAGTCACTCAACCTCTCGGTGCCTTGGTGTCTCCGTCTCTGAAATGGATATGATAACAGCAGCTATTTCGTAGACCTATTATGAGATATTAGTAACGAACCCACGTAGAAACACCTAGAACACAGGGTGGCGTGTGGGAAACACTCCAACGTGTCAGCTTGCTGTAAAGACCAGTCTTCTGTCCTGACGGTAGAAGCAGGCAGCAGTCTGCCCCTAGTGGCCTGGGGTCACCAGGAGGGCCGGTGAAGGACTCAGGGCTGGAGCTGTGCCATTGCCCATCGATGACACAGCCGCCCTCCAACTGGTCACTCCGTAAACGACAGGCAGTGAGCAGGGTCCAGGGTCAGCCCCCAAGGATTCAGTAGGCACGACCTGCCCTGTGCACCCAGTGCCCCTGTCAGTGGATCTGAGCCATCCCGCCCCTGGGAGATGAGGGAGCTGGGCTGTCACCTGAGTGTCTGCAGCTGAGGGTGGACTGACACATTCCAGGACACAGAGCTGGGGCCCAGCCCGTGGCTGCTCACTTGGACGGCGTTCCCTGAACCCCATCTGGGAGCAAGGATGGGGTGGAGCCACAGTCCTCATAAGATTGTTTCCCCTTCCTTGGATTTATGAGCCAAGCAGTGGGGTTGGGATGTGTACGATGGTGGCAAATCTGCCATGAGAGGGCAGACCCGGTAGCCTACCTCCTCCCGACAGAAGTTTCACAGAGTGGACACCTGCGTCTCCTGCAGCATGGGCGGGACCCAGAGAGGACGCACTTCCTTGTCAGTTCTGAAACTGGGGCATGTTGGACAGGGGTCTCCCACCCACGCCAGGCAGCTCTCAAGAGACACGGGCAGGCCACAGCCAAAGGGAAAGGCAGATGCTTCGATGCATGTGTCGGAACAGAGGGAGCAAACCACTGGCAGGCTCAGCACGTACGTACGTACGCACCTCAGGGAGGTGAGAATTAAAACTCCAGGGTTTAACACCAGTGTGAGCCGAGTCACGGCAAGGGTGTGGGGCACCAGGAGCCCTCCCATCCCGTGGGTGGGGGGGTACACGCGTAAGGTCCTAGAGCCTCTGGGCAGCTACTCGGATGTCTCTCCCAAGGCCGAGCACACACTGACTTTGGGACCAGCGAATCCAGAGGTGTCAGGTGCCCCTCGACAGCAGAACGAAGTCACATACAACGTGGGGACAACCGGTGTGAATGCATCTCAGAAATGCCAGTTCAGTGGAGGAAGCAGGGTGCCCACAGCACAACCAGTACAGACAGGCGAATGCACCCGTGATGGCGGGAGCGTGGCTAGTAGTCATTCTTGGGGACTGGTGACTAAGGCATTTGGGAGCCTTCTAAGGTACTTGGAACGTTTTGTGTCTTGGTCTGGGTGTGGATTGCACGTGTGTTCAGTTTATGGAGCCGTACTCTGAGCATATCCTCACTTTGTTAGCGCGACACTCGAGAAACAAAAGCGCCCTGACCAAGGGGCTGCAGTCGTGTCCCACGTGAGGTGCCTGTATGGCCTCGGACAACCCTTCCCATCTGGGCCTCAGTTTTCACGACTGTGGAGCAAGGGGCTGGACGCAGCTGAGGAGACCTGAGCCCTGTCCGCAGGCATTTTCACACTGACCTTGAGCCCTGGCCGCAGGGCTCAGGGTTGGGAAATCGCACGGTGACTCACTTCCCTCAGCTCATCCAGAGCCAGCCAGGGCCTGATCTCACTTTTTCCACTTGGAGGGAGCAGCAGGGGAAGGGGCCTCTGAGTGTGGTGGGCAGGTGGGTTTGGGGGGGGGCCATCCACCAGCCCTGCTAGCTGCCCCACCTGACCCTCACTCGGGACCCTGGGGATGCAGGTGCAGGGCCGTCTGTGCCCAGGACTCCCACCCTCCTTCGGGCCTCTCCCTGCAGCTTGAAGGGTCTTCTGGCCTCTGCGGAAACTTGTTATCATGATGGTTCAGAAAATCTGAGTAATTGATTAACACTCAGATTGTGAAAATTGCGATGGTTCAATGCTTTCTGTATGTCAGGCTGTGCTAGAGACTGTAGCCTTCAACACATCTGCGTGCTGGGGGCTGGCCCAGGGGTGGAGAGTTGATAACATCTTTTACAGGAGAGTAAACTGAGGTCACTTGCTCAGGCCCCCAAGGTGGTCCCAGTGACCACAGCAATCTGCAACATCACACGCTAGGTGCCTGCTAATTCTTTCCTTTTTGCATTTTCATTGTATTTAGTCTTTGTTCATCCCTTTATTTGTTTACTTATGTTAAACAGCTTTACTGAGTTATCATTCACAGACCACACAATGCACCCACTTAAAGGGTCACCTCAATGGTCTTGGTTTATTCTCGGATGAGGGCAACCATCACGTGGTCACTTCCGGGGTGTTTCCATCACCACAAAGAGCAACCTGTACCCTTTAGCTAACGCCCCCCCCCCCCCCCCGCCCCCGCCACGGTCAGGTTTGACTATAAAGGTTGGCGTGCTTGGCGATGTTTAGCACGATACCCTGCTGGCTCGGCACAGTGCCCCGCGGCCCAAGTTTCCCCTGCTGGGCTCCTGCTTGGGCTGTGCTCTGTGCTGTGTGTCTGCCCAGCTCTGTCACAGAACAGCCGCTTAGGGGCAGGAGCGTGGGACCCGGCCTCCTCCAAGTGGCCCAGACCTGCCTGTACCTTCGAATCTCCCTGGAGTTACTGAAAACATGAATATAAAATAGGAAACAAACGGATATGCCTCATCTTAACCATTGGAAAATCACCTGGCCTGAATACCCAAGATCACAGCACAGTTTGCCCTAAAATCTCCCATGATGGGCGTGGATGCTTGACCCAGCCTGGGACCCCACGGACTACACCCCACGGACTACCCCATGATGGGCCGTATTAAAATAGTTCATATGGCCCAACGTGAGTGAAGACCGGGCTCTCAAATTTGAGGCGCATTAAGCTAGTGAGGGAGCAGTTATTCCCGAGCTTCTCCGTTCATCAGCCTCTTTTGGTCTGTTCTGAAATCTGGGTCATTGGTTCTGTGAGCCCATTCCAGCCGCAGAGGCCCTTGGCCCTGGGGATACCCTGGGAGGTGTTCACTGACAGCTGCTCCAGCCCTGTTTGAACCAGTCATGGCTCAGATCTGCCTCGACCCTTCTTTCATTGTAGTGGTATTATTTTGAATAAACAGATTTATTTCTCAATCTGGGAGAAATTACTGCATTTGGCCAAAACAGACATGTTTTATGTTTTTAAACATCAGCTCTACTCTGCTCACAAAATAAAGAAAAGATGGGCAAAGACAGTCTTGGCTGTTTAGTGACACCAAGAAGCCCAGGGAGCGAGGGCTGATCCAGAGCCAGGAAGGTCATTTCTGAGCAGGTCACAGGGTGATGAGTCAAGGAGCAGAGCTGCAATGAGTCAAGGTCACAGCTCAGAAACTCGTCAGACACCAGCTGCTGCAGGTCCTGGGCCCCCACATCAGAAGCACGGCGTGGGGATGGGAGTGGGGAGGGGGCTGCAGGGCTGCGTCTTCCAGAGTATGCTTCGGTGCCCTGGACATTCTCAGTCCTGGCTGCTTCCCTAAGCAAGTGACACCCTTCCTCCCTGCACAGGGGATTGCTGAATTCCAGACATTCCTCCGTCTTGGACCCTCAATTACTGCCTCTCGCATGGCTGTGTGTTAGCTGGACCCGCTCTCACACTGTGCTAAGCTGGAGAGAATGGACCAGATTTTGTTCATGAGAGTTTTCTTGGATCCTGGGGAATTCTAGGCAAAAGTTTGGGATCAACACTTGGATACTCCTCTCTAGCCATACTGAGTTCCCAGTGGCTCCCCAGACGCCACGCCTCTCCATCTGCAGAGACAAAGTGCACCTCCCAGCCGTGTTGTGACACTAAGCTGTTCACACCAGCACCTTTAGCCAGAAGAAATCTCGTCTCTCCCCCCAAACTCCAGAGCACAGCTTCTCTATCCCTTGAAGGTCAGAGCTATGCTCCTGACCCTGTGGCCATTTAGGGCCAGAGCTTCTCTTTCTGATGACCATGTTCTGTGGGCCCCTAGGGTCTGGCATGGATGTGCGTGCCCATTTGGGTGTGTGGAAATGAACACGCCCAGGTGTGAGCAGCCAACACACATATGAACGTTTGACCACATGAGAACACCTGTCACCCAGGTATTACATGACCTCACGATGACATTACATAGGTGGATAAATAGGCTCAGTGACCTTGCTCGGGGTCACAGCGAGGATGGAGCCAGGATTTAAGTCCAGGTCTGTCTGACACCAAAGCGCAGATTTGTGACTACAGCTTTCTACTGCCTCCCCATGCGCACTGGCCCCTCAGCCTGATGCCCAGGGCCCAGAGAATGAATGACTGGGCTCCTATCTCAAGGAACTTACTTTTTGGAAGAGACTGACATGAAACCACCAATCCCTAGATAAAGTGGAAGGAGCAGTGATAAGTGTATGTCAAGCGTCGCTATGTCTGCATGTTTGTGTCCCCCCAATTCATGTGTTAAATCCTAACACCCAACGTGACACTGTCAGGAAGTGGGGCTCTTGGGGGTGACTGGGTCATAAGGGTAGAGCCCTCAAGAATGGAATTATGTCCCTGTAAGAGCTTCCTCGCTCCTTCCACCAGGTGAAGACGGAGTGGGAAGGAGCTGGCATGAACCAGGAAGGCTCACCACCAGTTTGGTCTGGGCTTCCAGCCTCCAGACTGTGAGCAATGAGTGTCCACTATTTGTAACCACCAGGTATGGTGTTTGGTTATGGCAGCCAGAGCTGACTAAGACAAGGGCAGTATAGGAGCAGAGGGAGGGCCCCAGCTCAAACTGGGGGGCCAGGCAGGCTGCCTGGGGAGTGGACATTGAGATGGGTCTTGAGCTGAAAGAAGTCCAGAGGGATGAGGATAGTTGGGTGGCTTTAGGCAGAGACAATAGGGTGGGTAAGGTCTGGAGCAGCCTGTGAGTACAGGAATTCAGGGACCTCTGCGTGATTCCACGTGGTACGTGGGGCTGGAGGAAGCAGGAAGAACTCTTGAGCTGGGCACTGAGTAGAGGGGCTGGGAGTCAGGTGGGCAGAGTGTCTGAGTGTGGTGGGGAACTGGGACTGGCGAATCCATTGGAAGCGACTGCAGCGGCTCAGTTGAGGGCAGGAGCAGGGCCAGAGAGTGGCCATGGAGATGGAGAGGGGTGGACGAGTCAGGGGATTACTGAGAGAGAGACTCTTCGGATGATGGGGGTGGGTAGGGGGGAGAGAAGGAGGTTTGCTTTAGGAAGGAAGGGAGATGGCTGGTGGAAAAGAGCAGGTTGCTGTGTGGGAACGGGAGTCTGAAAATGGAATCATTTGCGAGAGGTCCTCTCTCTCCCTCCCTTCTCTTGTACCATCTAGCCCCAGCCCTCCTCTGGCAAACCTCAGGGCTCCGAAGGGTTCCCCTCTCCCTACACTGCAGTGCGCCCTCTGTTAAGATAGTGATCTGTTTCTGAAGTCCGTTGTAGTGAAGCCATCGTGACCTTTGAAACAGATGAAATGTATACTTTTTCCAAGTGTGGCTCAAAGGATGTGAGGTTTGTGCACAAGGCAGTTCTAAAAGTGGATGGGTAATTGCTGGTTCTCCTTCCTGTGATGATTTTGCAAGATCACGAACACTCACCCCTCACAGAAAACAACTAGAAAATCTGCACAAAACGCAAAAACGTGCTGCTTGAAGGCATCAGGGACTGAGCGGCAGCTGCAGACAAATTCTGGGTGGGGCTGTATGAAGAGCATTCTGTGGCTTCTAGTCTGGGGCTGGTGCAAGGGGGCGGTGCATGGGGGGAAGAGTGCTCTGGGGAAAACGAGGTTGGGGTTAGGGTTAGGGTACGGGTTAGGGTCAGGGTACAGGTTAGGGTTAGGGTTTAGGGTGAGGGTTAGGGTTAGGGTACGAGTTTAGGGCATGGTTTAGGGTTAGGGTTTAGGGTTAGGGATAGGATAGGAACCCCTTATCATATATATATATATATATTTTCCATTAAAAAAAGTTTTTTTTTTAATGCCCGACATTGGAAGTTCTACATCTTGAGTTTTGGGTGGTTGTTTTATTTTGTTTCTTTTATCGGACTACAGTTTATCATCATCGTCTAACATATTTCAAACAGACACAACACACAATGTTGCATTGTACAGATGTACTGGAACTCGGTGTATAGTGGATAGCTATTGACACACACACACTTTTCCCCCCCTGTTATTGTGGTAAGTCACGCTGAAATCCATGTCATCGTGACCGCAAGTGCATTTTCCCCAGTGTCCGCCACACACCCATTTGTTGTCTTTGGACGTTGTCACGGTCTATGCAGAGATAGATTTTTATTTCCACTTGTATGGGTTTGAGCGTATCAGCCTTTCCTTTCCAGCTCCTGGGCTTTCCCTGTACATTCGAAAGACCTCCTCCGTTCGAAAGTATGGAATGAAAACCGACTCATGCATTGTTGTTCTTTGAGCACTTGCTTGGTTTCGGTTTGCCAGTCCACGGCTTCCCTCTTTCGCAGGAGCCAGGATCTCGCTCTTGCACTCTGGGCAGCCCTTGCTGGCCACCAGGCCCCGCCGGCGTCTCCGTGGAATTTTAACCACCTGCAGATCGCGTGGCTAGTGTGTCTCCTTGACGGCAGATGCCAGCCAATATCTTCCCAGCCTCCTCTCCCCGCCCCCGCTCCCCCTGTCTGCTGCCGGGGTCGGTCGTGCCGTGCTGTGCCATGCGAAACGGGGAGCTAAGTGCCACGAGGATGGCTCAGGGCCGGGGCGGACGTCCTCCACCCACCCCGGGACAAGCTCTGGCTTTGGTGCGGCCAGCGCTGCGTCCTCGCTCCCGGGCGCTCGGGGTCTGTCCGGCTTACTTTCGCGCCGGTTGTCTGCCGCCCTGTGGCGGCCTCTTTTATATCGCCTCTTCCGTCTGGAGCTCTGGCGCCCTTGGCGATGGATGGGACGCGGCCTCCGAGCGTGAAGCGGAGTCCCGGGCGCCCGGCGAAGCTGGCGGCAGCTCTCCGGCTCACGCAGGGGCGTGGGCGCGGCATTCGCTCGCCGCGTTCTGGGCGCGCAGGCTCACTGGGGGTGGTCGCGCCGCGCTTCCGCCCGGGGGTGCAGCCGCCTGGCCCGGCGTACTGGTACCCACCAGCGCCCCTTGGGCTGCATGAGCCACCCTGCGATGGCCCGGCGCTGCCAGGAGGAAAGCGGGGGCGTCCTGCACCCACGCAGACGCCCGTGGCGCGGGTGTTCTTTGCCGACCTTATTAATTTCCCCACTCCCTCTACACTTCCTGCTCCTGAGGAGAAGGCCGACCGGTACGTGCTGAGGCCCGTGGAGTGTGGAATGGACGCAGTGGCGGGCACGCTTGAGTCCTGGTGGTTGGATTCTTTCTGATAGATTTTTCGGAGTCGCACGCAGGAGGTGGGGACCGCCCCGGGCCATGAGAGGTAACCTGGGTAGGGTGGCATGGGTGTGGGTGTTGTCCCTCTTGGGGCCCAGTCGTCGGAGGTGCGTCTGCAGAATTTTCCCCAAGTCGCCGTCGAGAGACATTGACGGACCGGTACCTGCCAACTTGGGCGAATTGGAGAGGGCATGCCCCGCCCACTCTGCCCCTCATTCCTGGCGCTCCTCACCCCTGCCCCCCTTTGCTGCCACGCTACCCTGAGATGGCCGTGAGAGCTCTGGGGCTGGCAGTGATGGGGTAGTGCTGGGGACCGGTGGCTGGACTGAGCTGCCGGGGGCCCCCCCTGCAATTTGTGAATAGCCAGCCCCCATTGCTGGGTGTGGCAAGTTTTTCACCTAATGTTGGCGTTCTTTTTGCTGCTAGAGAGGTGTGGTTTTCTTCAGTGCGTGTTGCCAGGGACATTGGGCTTCTGGACGTGCATAGTGCTCTGGGTTTGACCACAACTTTGCACCTGGCTCTCCCCTTGCTTCTTGAGCTGCCTGCTGGGCGTGTGCATCGGCTCTTAGGTGTGTGTCCAGCTGACCCAATCCTACATCATACTCCATCTCTGGCCCCTGGCAACCCGAGGGCAGTGAGGCCATGCAGTGTGGGTCCTCTACTCTCTTGTGGCTGTGATAACCTCATCTCACAGGTGTCATGTCATGCGTGAGATGTAATATTCCCAGAATTGTTGGGCACTGTCACCTGAGAAGAGGTCGCTGGTGAGACTGAAGCAGGCCCTGCTGGTGACGGGCTCCCTGGGTCTCCCCTTTGGGGATTCCATGCACATGGATTGGTGGTTATGTCATGCTCTCCAGGGCTGGGGCTAAGTTGAACAAGATGAGGGCTGGAAGTTCAAAGCAAATGGGGCCACTC